>NC_057801.1:347459332-347749399 GCF_018294505.1 Triticum aestivum
ACAACAACAACAACAACAACAACAACAACAACAACAACAACAATAACATCCCACTTTACTTAGCCCTGAAGGTAAAAAATGTTCCAGTGTGAATAGTGCCCTTGCCTGACAACTTTTTTTCTCTTTAATGAAGGGTCACGACTGGTCAAAATGCCGAGTGGCTGGGAGTTCTTGATGCGTGGCTCGAGGCCGGCCCCCTATTGGCACGTCATCAAGGCAGAGATCATGCCCTGTTTCTTGGGGGATATGAGCAATGATTTTGATTCCCCACCTGCATAGTAGAAGTGGTGAAGCCCACAACATGAAAAGAGGAACTGTTGGCTCTTCCACGGCCTATAAAGAGGGGGATTGCTACAGTTAGCATCTTACGCCTTCCTCCATCTCCCGCTGCTGCTTAGACAATCCTCCAGAGCTCCAGCACCTTGTCTTTCTGCTCCGGGGCGAACCCCATCCCGCCCTCCCCAGCCATGTCTGGATCTAGTGCAAACGGCAAGTGGGATGCCTCTAACGTCACCAACAACGACATCTTGGAGCTAAATCGGGCAGGCTACTTGTCGGCCGACATCGCTCATCGGGCCCCTGAAGAGGGCCAGCTCATCCCCACGCCCAAGCCGGGCGAGAGGGTTGCATTCCTCCCCCATTTATCCGGGGCTTGGGTTTCCTCTACACCCCTTCGTGAGGGGGTTGATGTTCTTCTATGGGATAGATTTCCACGATCTAGCCCCCAACTGCCTCCTCCACATCTCGGCCTTTATTATCATCTGCAAGGCCCTCCTCCAAGTCCAGGAACACTTTGGCTTGTGGCTGAAGGTGTTCAACGTCAAGCCCCCAAGGTGGTTGGCAGTGCCCAGGGGGAATGTGGCGGGGCCATGGTCAGCAAGCTGATGCGGGTCTAGTGGCCGGAGGGCAGGTTCATCGACACCGTCAACGTGTGGCAAAAAGAGTGGTTCTACATCACCATACCCGGGGACACTGCCTGGACGGCGGCTCCCAAATTCAGATCCAGACCCCCGACGAGATTGGCCTCATGGACTACAAAAAGTCTGGACTGGGGGTCCATCGCTGATGTGAAGCTGCTGCAGAAGCGCATCGTCAATGCAATGGATACCAGCGCCAAGCTGACTGACGTGGTCCAAATAATTATCAAGCACCGCCTCCTCCCTTGCCAGCAGAGGGCCAAACCGATGTGGGCGTACCAGTCTGAAGACCCGGCCACCATGCAGTACCTCTTTGGCACGACCAACGACAAGGCGTGGGGTCTGCTATTCAAGCCTCAAGAGGCGTGGTCGGCCGAGGAGGAAGACATCAGCCTTGACGTTACGAAGCCCCCGAGGGAGGTGACTGGCCTTTCGCCTGACATGTGTTCGGATAGTCATATCATGCATGATTTGGTCTAAGACTTCCTTTGTGGATTTTTGCAGGGCTGGCTCGGAAAGGCTGAGAAGATCAGTAGCGGCGTCGCTGCCCGAAGGGCCCAGCTAGAGAGGCTGCTGGTCGTGGTGCCTTACAAGGCGCCCGACCAGAAGGGTAAGAAGAATAAGGATGCACAGGAGGCTAGGGAAGGCCTCTGCCGAAGAGCTCGTCCGGACACCCGGTCCGGAGACACTTCTGCCCCGTCTGCTCGGGACGGGGACGATGACGAGGACGAGGAGGAAAGCGCCTCCTCACACTCCAAGAAGAGGGCAGCGTTCGGGGACGTCGAGGAGATACCAGCCCCTCAAGCCCCAAAGAGGCAGTGTCTACCTAAGCTGATCCTGCCTGACAGCTCGGACTCTGATGAGGAGTCCGAAGCATCCGAAAAGGTTCCGGAGAGGGCACCTATGGTCAATCCCCTAGCTGCCAGGTATATTCCTTGGCCATTTTAGTTGCTTTATTTTTGACAATACCTTACTCATGGAAGCTGATCGTGTGTTGTCACAGCCCACCGCGTGGCTATCCCGCCGAGAAGACCTCGGCAAGGGCGCCTCCGCCAGCCGAACAGGCGGACAGCGGAGCCACGTCATGCTTCGCACCTCCACTGATCCCTGAAGAGGTCGGGTAAGTGTTGTCCCGAAGGACCCCTCCCCCTCCGAACACGGGGGAGGAGGGCGGCGCTTCCATGGCCGAGTTTGATGCCTCAATCACCGAAGACCAGGAGGGTACGACTCTCCTGGATAATGCGGAAAGGGATTCCGGACCATCTGGACACCCTCAGCCATCCGCACCTGAGCCCCCAAGGCCCTTGAAGGTGCCGGTTCCTCCTTTCGGCGGGCAAGGGGTTGAGGGCCCAATGCCCGCGCCGAACACCTTCAACCAGGTGGCAGCGGGAGGGCTGATGAGGACATCAATACCATTGTTACACCCACAACCCCTACTGCTACATATACTGGACCAATTACTAGAGCTTCATAAATATACAAGATGCCACTTCATAAATTTCGTCCGGAGGCTATTCTAGGTGCTGCGTCACCTTATTATTGGGCCAGGCCCATGTAACTTAGAAATACATAAGTATAGGCTATTTTTAGAGTTCGTATGTGTGGGGAAACAAGTGATAGGGGCTGGTTTCGGACCCCTCCCCAAGGTCCACGAAATTCCCCCCTCCTCCTCCATATATACAGCCTTTAGGGCACCGTTTAGACTTTGGGTTTTGTTTAGATTAAAAGTTCATCATAGCTGCAACTTCGCGTACTTCGTTTGCGTTCAATGACCAGACCAAGACGTCACAGAACCCCACCTTCATTAATAAAGCTTTCCTCTTTTATTCACAATATCCAGATTGCAATCTTAGTTTCTTGCTTGTTCTTCGTTTGCTTGCAGGAAGTAGACCTTCATGGTCAGGTTGATCGTGCTCCGGCATGGTCAATAACCCCTCGGAGTTGGTTTAGCGATTGCTAAGGCGCGACGACCTCGCACGTTCATAGTCGGATCGTCAAAGTCGACTTCCACCAAAACGATAGCCACCATCTCATCGAAAGACGGGACACCTTTGCCTCTATCAAGTGGTATCAGATTTCCAGGTTGCTCGGTGAGATTTTACAGTTTTTCGTAGTTTAGATCGAGTCTTTTCTTCATACCTATAGTCCACGAAAAAACCAATTTTTTTAGGGATAGTTCATCCTATCTGAACCAATCCGGACCTTTGCATAATCTTTTTAGAGTTGTTGCTTTGTTGAATTTGCGGTTGCATCATCGTGTCGAGTTGCTGGTCTTAGTGTCTAGTCTTTTAGAATTTCGAGTTCTGTTCACAAGTTGTCATGTTGCCGCCGTTCCATCGTCATCACCGCTGCCATATACCACCATCGTCATCACCGCTGCCATATACCACCATCATCGTCACCGCTGCGATATACCACCATTGCCATCACCACTGCCATATACCACCACCATCATCACTGCTTCCATGTAGCACATATTCACTGCCATCACGATAATCCGAGTCCACCTCCATCACAGATTCGCCACCAGTCCGTGCTCCACCGCCCATCATATACCATCATCACCAGTCCGAGTTCGACCAGATTCATCTCCGCCACCAGTCCGAGTCTAGTATTTGTTCCTTTATTTTCGAGTTCCAGATCACGCGATACTACGAGTCATGACCAAGTCGAATTCCCCAACTTCCATGCTACCCGCAGTAGAAAAATAGTTCCAGTTTCAAAAAAAAGAGGAAAGAATGCAAAAAAAAGTGAAAAAAAGGAAAAAAAATCCAGAGTGTGCTCCTTCCTTGATGACGTGTCGCATCGTGATTTTGTTAGTGTTCTAGGCTCGCATCTCTAGCACGGTCTAGCCTAGGACCAGCACAGTACCGTCGTTGAGCATTTATTCAACTTTGCATCTCTGAATTGCTTATTGCTGACCTTTTTGCTACCATATCATAAGCCTTCCTAGCTCCACATATATCTACATCGTGCGTTTGACTCTCCCTGGCCATCGCTCTATCCAAGCTTTGAGAGTTTTGACTACAACGGTTGCCGATCACCACCTGCTGCTGGGTAAGAACTGGTAAGAGTTTGTGATTCGCTTGACGGATTTGTGACACACCTCCACCACCACCACAACTTCCTAGTAGTCTGTAGGATCATATTCTTGTGTGTTTCTATTGCTCCTAACCATGGCAAGATCACAAGCCGATGAGACTAATCGAGAGAACATGGCGAACAAACAACTACATGATAAATTTTAGCAAATGATGAGTGGATAGGTGCAAGATGTGCTAAACAGATTTGAAGAGGCCATGGAGAAGATAGATGGCATTGAGAAGACGTTCGAAACAAAACTCGCTAACAAGTTTAATGAATTCGCACGTCTTCCACAACCACCGCTAGCTGCACCTGTCACACCTCTACAACAACAACAACAACAACAACAACTACTACTACTACTACTACTACTACTACTACTACTACTACTACTACTACTACTACTACTACTACTACGCCGCCTTCCAAATCAAGTGGGACGAGCACAATGCATTCCCCTTGAGCTTGGTCAAACTTCTAGTGCTGTTGTACCTATTGTGGATGCTTCTTTGGCTCCTGCTACTGCTAGTACCGAGGAGGAGGATGATTATGCGGGCGATTATGAGGATGAGGTTGATCGAAATCAGAACTATGTGCAACCACTAGCGCCATCACCAGGTCATCCACATGCAAATAATCACAATGGTAGGCCTGCACCACCACCTCAGGTATGAGATGATGACCATCTTCCTAAATTAAATTTGAATATTCCACCATTCGAGGGTAGATATGTTCCTGATATATATCTTACTTGGGAGTTAGAAACTGAACAATGTTTTACATGTTTACAATATCCCGAGGAAAGACGTGTTGCTGCTACTGTTTGTGCTTTCACTAGTTTTGCATGTGTTGGTGGTCTGAACATTGTAGATTATATCCTATTCCTGCTACTTGAGATGCTTTGAAAACTGCTATGCGTACTCGTTGGGATCCCCCATATTATCAACGTGAATTGCTTCAAAACGGCGTTTAAGACAAGGAAAAAATTCTGTAGAAGAATATTATCAGGAATTACAAACTGGCATGATTAGATGTGGTATTGTTGAGGAGAATGAAGCTATGCTTGCACATTTTATGGGTGGATTAGAGAGATTCAGACCATTCTAGAGTATAAGGAGTATAATAATAGCACTCGTTTATTCCATCTTGCTTGCAAAGCTGAACGTGAAGTGCATGATCGACAGGCATTGGCGCGAACAAACTTTTCTGCAGGGCTACCTTCATCATGGACAACGCGTGCATCCTCTACTCCCACATGTACTACTGCAGCACCACTGACTTTAGCCGCCAATTCCAACCGAGATACAAGAAAATAGGCACCATCACCACCATCTGCCAGGAGTACACCTTTCGATTCCGCATAGAACTCTTCTTCATCCATGGCATGAACAGGGAAAACACATGATATTATTTGTCGTCGTTGCAAGGGTGGAGGTCATTATGCGAGAGAATGCACATCTAAGCGTGTGATGATTGCTACTGAGGATGGTGGGTATGAGTCCGCTAGTGACTATGATGAGGAGACTTTGGCTCTTATTACAAGTGAAGAACACGATGGATATGAGTCTGATCATGAGATGCAATACATGGCTCCTGAAGGCGCTGACAGGTATGAATATTTAGTTGCTCAACGTGTTTTGAGTGTGCAGGTCACAAAAGCTGAGCAAAATCAGAGGCATAATTTGTTCCACACAAAGGGAGTTTTGAAGGAACGTTCTGGTGGAGAACCTATCTCTCACAACAAGACCACATCCACATCCTTACTACATCCAATGGTTCAACAACAGCGGCAAGGTTAAGGTAACATGTACTGTTCGTGTGCATTTTAGTATCTCTACATATGCTGATCATGTTGATTGTGATGTGGTACCTATGCAAGCATGTTCCTTATTACTTGGTAGACCATGGCAATTTGATAAAAATTATGTACACCATGGTAGAAACAATCAGTATACTCTTGTTCATAAGGATAAAAATATTAATTTGCTTCCTATGACTCCTGATTCCATTTTGAAAGATGATATTAATCGAGCTAATAAAGCAAAACAGGAGAAACATAAAGAGCGAAAATCAGATTGTGGCAAAAGAATTTGAGCAACAAATGAAGCTTAATAATAAACCATCTAGTGTTGCTTCTGAAATTAAATTGAAAAGTGCATGTTTACATGCCACCAAATCTGATATTGATGAGCTAGATTTGAGCAAATCTGTTTGCTATGCTTTTGTGTGCAAAGAGGCATTATTTTCATTCGAGGACGTGCCTTCCTCTTTGCCTCCTGCTGTCACTAACATTTTGCAGGAGTTCGTTGACGTCTTTCCACAAGACTTGCCACCGGGATTACTGCCTATTCGAGGGATTGAGCATTAGATTGAGTTAATTCCCGGTGCTTCACTGCCAAACCATGCGTCATACCGTACCAATCTAGAGGAGATGAAGGAGATTATGCGTCAAGTACAGGAGCTTCTCGACAAAGGTTATATAAGCGAATCCCTTAGTACTTGTGATGTTCCTATTATTCTAGTGCCGAAAAAGGATGGTACATTGCGTATGTGTGTTGATTGTAGAGGCATTAATAATATTACTATTCGTTATCGTCATCCTATTCCTAGGCTAGATGACATGCTTGATGAATTGAGTGGATCTACAATATTCTCCGAATTTGATTTGCATAGTGGATACCATCAAATTCATATGAAATTGGGGGATGAATGGAAAACAACATTTAAAACTAAGTTTGGATTATTTGAGTAGTTAGTCATGCCTTTTAGGTTAACTAATGCACCTAGTACTTTCATGAGATTAATGAACGAAGTTTTACGTGCTTTCATTGGATGATTTTTGGTAGTCTATTTTGATGATATACAGATTTATAGCAGATCTTTGGAGGAACATTTGGAACATTTACGTGCTGTTTTTATTGCTTTACGTGATGCACGTTTGTTTTGTAACCGTGGGAAGTGTACCTTTTGCACCGACCGAGTATCTTTTCTTGGATATGTTGTTACTGCACTGGGAATTGAAGTTGATAAAGCGAAGATTGAAGCTATTGAGAGTTGACCGAAGCCCAAAACGGTCATACAAGTGAGGACTTTTCTTGGCCTCGCTGGATTCTATAGGCGTTTTGTGTGAGATTTCAGCACCATTGCTACACCTCTCAATGAGCTTACAAAGAAGGATTTGCCTTTTGTTTGGGGTACCTCACAGGAATAAGCCTTCACAGTATTAAAAGATAAGTTGACACATGCTCCTTCACTCCAACTTCTTGATTTTAGTAAGACTTTTGAGCTTGAATGTGATGCTAGTGGTATTGGATTAGGAGGTGTGTTATTACAAGATGGCAAACCTGTTGCATACTTTTCTGAAAAATTGAGTGGGCCTAGTCTGAATTATTCTACTTATGATAAAGAATTATATGCTCTTGTTTGGACTTTAGAAATATGGCAACATTATTTATGGCCCCAAGAATTTGTTATACATTCTGATCATGAACCTTTGAAACATATTAGAAGTCAAGCTAAACTGAATCATAGACATGCTAAATGGGTTGAACTCATTGAGACTTTCCCTTATGTCATTAAACACAAGAAGGGTAAAGAAAATGTTCTTGCCGATGCATTGTCTCGTCGCTATACTATGCTTTCACAACTTGACTTCAAAATATTTGGTTTGGGGACCATCAAAGATCAATATGTGCATGATGCTGATTTTAAAGATGTAATGCATAATTGTAAAGAAGGAAGAATGTGGAACAAGTTCATCATTAATGATGGATTTGTGTTTCGTGCTAACAAGCTATGCATTCCAGCTAGCTCCGTTCGTCTTTTGTTGTTGCAGGAGGTGCATGGAGCAGGATTAATTGGACACTTTGGCGTGAAGAAGACGGAGGACGTACTTGCTACACATTTCTTTTGGCCAAAGATGAGACAGGATGCTGAGCGATTTATTGCTTGCTGCACTACAGGTCAAAAATCTAAGTCACGACTCAACCTTCATGGTTTATGTATGCCATTGCATGTACCTAGTGTTCCTTGGGAGGATATATCTATGGACTTTGTTTTAGGTTTACCTCGAACAAAGAAGGGGAGGTATAGCATATTTTTTGTCGTGGATAGATTCTCGAAAATGCCACACTTTATACCATGTCATAAAAGCGATGATGCTGTTAATGTTGCTGATTTGTTCTTTCATGAAATTATTTGATGAGGACATCAATACCATTGTCACACCCACAGCCCCTGCTGCTATACATACTAGACCAACTACTAGAGCTCGCACACGCCAATTAAATTACCAGGTACTTCCGTTTCTTGGTAATGATTCTAATGTTCATGAGAATGCTGCCTAAATTGGATACATTTGTTTTGCTTACAAATGAAGGGCATAGCTTGGAGAAGGATGAACATTGGACCAAGAACAAGCACGGAGATGATGGCATGCGCAAGGGGAACCAGAACGAAGTTACAAGTGATGATTTCAGGACGTTGAAGCCACCATAATGAGTGCATGAAGCCTTGGATGAAGTATACAAGATGCTACTTCATAACTTTTGTCCAGAGGCTATTCTAGGTGTTGCGTTACCTTATTATTGGGCCAGGCCCATGTATTTTCAAAATACTTGAGTATAGGCTGTTTTTAGAGTCCGTATGTGTGGGGAAACAAGAGATAGGGTTGGTTTCAGACCCCTTCCCCAAGGGCCACGAAATTCCCCCCTCTTCCTCCATATATACAACCCTTAGGGTGTCGTTTAGACTTTTGGTTTTGTTTAGAGTAAAAGTTTGCCATAGTTGCAACTTCGCGTACTTCATTTGTGTTCAACGACCAGACAAAGGCGTCTCAAAACCCCACATTCATCAATAAAGCTTTCATCTTATATTCGCAATATCCAGATTGCAATCTCAGTTTCTTGCTTGTTCTTCGTTTGCTCGCAGGAAACAGACCCTTGTGGTCAGGCTGATCGTGCTCCGGTGTCGTCAATAACCGCTCGGTAGTTGGTTTAGCGATTTCTAAGGCGCGACATCTCGCATGTTCGTAGTCGGATCATCAAGGTCGACTCCCACAGAAAATGATTGCCACCATCTCATCGAAACATCGGGACACCTTTTCCTCTATCAAGTGGTATCAGATTTCCGGGTTGCTCGGTGAGATTTTACAGTTTTTCGTAGGTTAGACGGAGTCTATTCTTCATACCTACAGTCCACGAAAAAGGCAAAAAAATTTAGGGTTAGTTCCTCATATCCGAACCAATCTAAGCCTTTGAATAATCTTTTTAGGGTTTTGCATTGTTAAATTTGTGGTTGCATCATCGTGTCGAGTTCTGTTCACAAGTTGTCACACCGCTGCCGCATCATCATCGTCACCGCTGCCATATACCCACCATCATCGTCACCGTTGCCATAAACCACCATCGTCATCACCGTTGCCATATACCACCATCGTCGTCACCGCTGCCATCTACCACCATCGTCATCACCGCAGCCATATACCACATATCCACTGCCATCACGATAATCTGAGTCCACCTTGAACATATATCTGCCACTAGTCCGAGTTCCACTAGATTCATCTCCGCCACCAGTCCGAGTTCCACCAGATTCATCTTCGCCACCAGTCCTAGTTCGAGTCCAGTATTTTGTTACTATGTTTTGGATTTCGAGATCATGCCATACTCCGAGTCATGACAGAGAAGGACTCCTGAACTTCCATGTTACCCGCAGTAGAATTCTGGCTAGGCAGTTTCTAGACCATTTGTAGACTTTTTCGAAAAAAAATTGTTGCGGAGGAAAAAAAGAGGAAAAAAGTAAAAGAAAGAGGGAAAAAAGAGAAAATAATTCAGAGTGTGCTCCTCCCTTGTTTAAGTGCAGCGCCGTGATTTTGTTAGTGTTCTAGGCTCGCGTCTCTAGCACGGTCTAGCCTAGGACCAGCATAGTACCGTCGTTGAGTGTTTATTCAACTTTGCATCTCTGAATTGATTATTGCCGACCCTTTTTCCTACCCTATTATAAGCCTTCCCAGCTCCACATACATCTACGTCGTGCGTTTGACTCTCCCTGGTAATCGCTCTATCCAAGATTTGAGAGTTTTGACTACAACGGTTGCCGATCACCACCTGCTGCTGGGTAAGAATTGGTAAGAATTTGAGGTTCGCTTGACGGATTTGTGACACCCCACCACCACCATTTTCAAGTAGTCTGTAGGATCATATTCTTGTCTGTTTCTATTGCTTCTAACTATGGTAGGACCACAAGACGACGAGATTGACTGGGAGAACATGACGAAGAAGGAGTTTCATGATAAGTTTCATCAAATGTTGGATCAACAGGTGGAAGACGTGATGGCAAGCTTTGGAAAGGCAATGGAGAAGATGGATGACATTGAGAAGACAATTGACACCAAGTTGGACGCCAAGTTTGATGAATTACTCAAACGTCTCCCACCACCAGTTTCGTGCCGCGATACAGTAGGGCAAGCACAACGTGTTCCTATTGAGCCAGGACAAAATTCTGGTGCCGCTTCTACTATTGTTGGTGCTTCTGTAGCTCCTGCTGCTACTGTAGAGGTGGAGGACTATTATGAGGATGAGGTTGATCAAAATCAGAACTACATGCAGCCACCAGCACCACCACCAGCAGGTCGACCTCAGGTATATATTCGCAACGGTAGGCCTGCACCACCACCTCAGGTACGAGATAATGACCATATTCCTAAACTGAAATTGAATATTCCACCATTTGAGGGTAGATATGTTCCTGATATATATCTTACTTGGGAGTTAGAAACTGAACAACGTTTTACATGTTTACAATATCCCGAGGAGAGGCGGGTTGCTACTGATGTTTGTGCTTTCACTAGTTTTGCATGTGTATGGTGGTCTGAACATTGTAGATTATATCCTATTCCAGCTACTTGGGCTGCTTTGAAAACTGCTATGCGTACTCGTTGGGTTCCACCATATTATCAACGTGAATTGCTTCAAAAATTGCAGCGTTTAAGACAAGGAAAAAATTCTGTAGAAGAATATTATTAGGAATTACAAACTGGCATGATTACATGTGGTATTGTTGAGGAGAATTATATATGCCATGACTCAATCCTCATGGTTTATATATGCCTTTGCCTGTACCTAGTGTTCCTTGGGAGGATATATCTATGGACTTTGTTTTAGGTTTACCTCGAATAAAGAAGGTGAGGGATAGCATATTTGTTGTCGTGGATAGATTCTCGAAAATGGCACACTTTATACCATGTCATAAAAGCGATGATGTTGTTAATGTTGCTGATGTGTTCTTTCATGAAATTATTCGCTTGCATGGTGTGCCAAATACTATTGTTTTAGATCATGATACTAAATTTCTTAGCCACTTTTGGAGATGTTTATGGGCTAAGTTGGGTACTAAACTGCTTTTTAGTACTACTTGTCACCCCCAAACTGATGGACGAATTGAAGTAGTCAGTACAATATTGTCTACTAAGGTTAGGGTTGTTTTGAAGAATAATAAGAAAATGTGGGAAGAATGCTTGCCTCATATTGAATTTTCTTATAATTGTTCATTGCATTCTACTACTAAGATGTGCCCTTTTGAAATTGTGTATGGTTTCCTACCTCGTGCACCTATTTATTTGTTGCCTCTTCCATCTTCGGAGAAGGTTAATTTTGATGCTAAACAATGTGCTGAATTGACTTTAAAAATGCATGAGTTAACTAAGGAAAACATTGAGCATATGAATGCTAAATATAAACTTGCTGGATATAAGGGTAGAAGACATGTTGTGTTTGCACCTGGAGATATTGTTTGGTTACATTTGCGTAAGGATAGATTTCCTGATTTGAGAAAATCAAAGCTAATGCCATGTGCTGATGGTCCTTTTAAGGTGTTAGAGAAAATAAATGATAATGCATATAAAGTTGAGCTGCCTGCAGATTTTGGGGTTAGTCCCACTTTTAACATTGCAGATTGAAGCCTTATTTGGGTGAGGAAGATGAGCTTCCATTGAGGACGACTTCATTTCAAGAAGGGGAGGATGATGAGGACATTAATACCATTGTTACACCCACAACCCCTGCTGCTATACATACTGGACCAATTACTAGAGCTCGTGCACGCCAATTAAATTACCAGATACTTTCGTTTCTTGGTAATGATTCTAATGTTCATGAGAATATGATGCTTCCTAAATTGGATACATTTGTTTTGCTTACAAATGAAGGGCCTAGCTTGGAGAAGGATGAACATTGGACCAAGAACAAGCATGGAGATGATGGCATGCGCAAGAGGAACAAGAACAGAGTTACAAGTGATGATTTCAGGATGTTGAAGCCACCATAATGAGTGCATGAAGCCTTGGACGAAATATACAAGATGCTACTTCATAACATTCATCCAGAGGCTATTCTAGGTGTTGCGTCACCTTATTATTGGGCCAAGCCCATGTATTTTCGAAATACTTGAGTATAGGCTGTTTTTAGAGTCTGTATGTGTGGGGAAACAAGGGATAGGGTTGGTTTCAGACCCCTTCCCCAAGGGCCACCAAATTCCCGCCTCTTCCTCCATATATACAACCCTTAGGGCGTCGTTTAGACTTTGGGTTTTATTTAGATTAAAAGTTCGCCATAGCTGCAACTTCGCGTACTTCGTTTGTGTTCAACGACCAGACAAAGGCATCTCAGAACCACACCTTCATCAATAAAGATTTCATCTTAATTCGCAATATCAAGATTGGAATCTCAATTTCTTGCTTGTTCTTTGTTTGCTCGCTGGAAACAGACCCTCGTGGTCAGGTTGAGCGTGCTCCGCGCATGGTCAATAACCCCTCGGAAGTTGGTTTAACGATTGCTAAGGCGCGACGTCTCGCACGTTCGTAGTCGGATCGTCAAGGTCAACTCCCATAGAAAACGATAGCCACCATCTCATCAAAACATTGGGACACCTTTGCCTCTATCATTATTCACTTGCATGGTGTGCCAAATAGTATTGTTTCAGATTGTGATACTAAATTTCTTAGCCACTTGTGGAGATGTTTATGGGCTAAGTTGGGGACTAAACTGCATTTTAGTACTACTTGTCACCCCCAAACTGATGGAGAAATTGAAGTAGTCAATAGAACATTGTCTACTATGGTTAGGGTTGTTTTGAAGACTAATAAGAAAATGTGGGAGGAATGCTTGCCTCATATTGAATTTGCTTATAATCGTTCATTGCATTCTACTACTAAGATGTGCTCTTTTGAAATTGTGTATGGCTTCCTCCATCGTGCACCTATTAATTTGTTGCCTCTTCCATCTTCGGAGAAGGTTAATTTTGATGCTAAACAACTTGCTGAATTGATTTTAAAAGTGCATGATTTAACTAAGGAAAACATTGAGCGTATGAATGCTAAATATAAACTTGCTGGAGATAAGGGTAGAAAACATGTTGTGTTTGCACCTGGAGATCTTGTTTGTTTACATTGGCGTAAGGATAGATTTCCTGATTTGCGCAAATCAAAGCTAATGCCACGTGCTGATGGTCCTTTTAAGATTGTATAGAAAATAAATGATAATGCATATAAACTTGAGCTGCTTGCAGATTTTGGGGTTAGTCCCACTTTTAACATTGCAGATTTGAAGTCTTATTTGGTTGAGGAAGATGAGCTTCCGTCAAGGACGACTTCATTTCAAGAAGGGGAGGATGATGAGGACATCAATACCATTGTTGCACCCACAACCCCTACTGCTACATATACTGGACCAATTACTAGAGTTCGCGCATACCAATTAAATTATCAGGTACTTTCACTTCTTTGTAATGATTCTAATGTTCATGAGAATATGATGCTGCCTAAATTGGATACATTTGTTTTTCTTACAAACGAAGGGGCTGGCAAGGATAAGAGGGAAGAACACTGGAGGAAGACCAAGCATGGAGATGATGGCATGCGCAAGGGGAACAAGAACGGAGTTACAAGTGATGATTTTAGGACTTTGAAGCCACCATAATGAGTGCATGAAGCCTTGGATGAAATATACAAGATGCCACTTCATAAATTTTGTCCAGAGGCTATTCTAGGTGCAGCGTCACCTTATTATTGGTCCAGGCCCATGTAATTTCGAAATACATAAGTATATGTTATTTTTATAGTCCGTATGTGTGGGGAAAAAAGAGATAGGGTTGGGTTCGGACCCCTCCCCCAAGGGCCACGAAATTCCCCCCTCTACCTCCATATATACAGCCCTTAGGGCACCGTTTATACTTTGGGTTTTGTTTAAATTAAAAGTTCGCCATAGATCCAACTTCGCGTACTTCATTTGTGTTCAACGACCATACCAAGACGTCATAGAACCCCACCTTCATTAATAAAGCTTTCCTCTTTTATTCGCAATATCCAGATTGCAATCTTAGTTTCTTGTTTGTTCTTCATTTTATTGCAGGAAATAGACCTTTGTGGTCAGGTTGATCATGCTCCGGCGTGGTCAATAAACCCTTAGAGTTGGTTTAGCGATTGCTAAGGCGCGACAACCTCGCACGTTCATAGTCGGATCGTCAAAGTTGACTTCCACCAAAACGATAGCCACCATCTCATCTGCAACATCCCAAAATTCTATATTTTGGAATGTTATATTAAATAGATAGTTTTGGTTGATTGTTTGACTGAAAGTGAGTGAATTCGGAACTTTTTGAAAGTTAAATGAGAGGGATAAAAGGACTTTCCCAAACTTTCATTTTCTTTTCTGATCTTCATGAATTCAAATTCTTTTCACCACAAAACCCTGGAGAGAAGATGACATGACTTCTTCCATTTATTTAAATTACAAGGGGTGTTGAAAATATTTGAATTTCATTTGGAAAATATTTCCAACCCAGGAAGTTTATGCAACTCAATGATTTTCACGAGAGAAGATAAAATGACTTCTTCAAAAAATATGAAATATGAGTTGGGAGTTTCAAAGAATTAAATTCAAAGTTCTTTTTATTTTTCAATTTGGAGTTATTTGAGTTTTATTCAAATTATTTTTCTCTAAAAATAAAATATACAGAAATTAGGGTAACATGATTCCCTACATCAGAAAAATGGAGAAAAATAAATTTGAATTAATTTTGGTATTTTTAAAATGATTTTTACTGGATTTTACAAGAGCAGAAGCACTCTTTGCTTTATTTGAATTTCTGCGTATTTTATTTGAAGCTAGAATAGTGTTCATCTTGTAGGAAATAATTTTCTGAAATTTTTGATATATTATATGCCTATATAATATTTGTTATATTCTGTTTTTATTTGTCTGTGAAAATGTTTTATTAAAAAAAACTCTTCGGACCGACTGGGCCGAAGCCCAGCCGGCCCAGCGTTGCGCCGGCCCACCCCGGGTCGTCCCCGATCTCCAGCGGGCGACCGAACCCCGCATGAATTCGCCGGCCGCCGTCGTCTCCTTCCCGGAGTCTGCCCCCCGCGCCACCTTGCCTTGCCCCTCCTCCACGCCCTCTGGCCTTTAAAAGGCGAGACCGGCCCCTCTCTGCCTCCTCGTTCGTCGTGCCGCTGCCGCATCTCTCCGAGCCACCGGAGCCCGCAGCCGCCGCCATTGTTGTCAACCACCACCACCGCCGCTCGCAGCGCCGCCCGCGCCTTCCCCGCCGCCGCTTGGAGCCGCCGCGCCGAACCCCGCCACGCGAGGCCGAAGCTGCCGCTGCCATCGTTCGCGTCGACGCCGGAGCCGCCGCTGCCTCCGCCGCCATCAACCCGAACCGCCACCTGAACCAGTACAAAACCGCCCGTTCCGGTTTTTTTCTTTAGGGTTTAGATTTACTTCGGTTTTTCTTAAAAACGGTCTAATATTTTTTTTAGGTTAACTTATTCTGCGAGCGTTCATTAGATAGGATTCGGTAGCGAACGATTTTCATTCGTTAGCGATCGGTAATGAACGTTCACTATTTAGTCTTTTTCTTTTATTTTAGTTTTCTGCCAGGGACCTATTCGCTAGGTTTTATTTTACAGATTAGCCCCTGGTTTTCAAACGACCACATCTTTCTACTCATTTTTCCAAATCCAATGAAACCAACGCCCACGTCTTCGTTATGACCCCCTCTATCCAGATAACCAACTTAAACATGTTTTTGAAAGTTTAAAATTTGAATTCAAATAGTTTTGTATTTAAACTTCATTTGATCGTAACTTGAGTTTTATGACTCCGTTTGAGTTGATTCTTTTTGCAGTTCGAAGCTCTTGACCTAAACTTTCTGATAAGGCCAAATTCACATAATTTTGGTACTGTTAGAAATTGTTTTATGTTGCAAGAGTTATTTGCTTGGTTTTGATGTTTTCTGAATCGTACTATTCGTTCTTTCCGATCTTTTGAGTGATTGCTTATGTGTGGTTACTATTGCTTGCTTACGATAGATTGACCGGAGTGTGACGAGTAGAAGTATCAAGATTTTTGAGTGCGAATCATCTTCATCAACATTGCAGGCAAGTTCACACTTTGATCATATCCCTTTTCATACCCAGTTTTTATGCATTAGCTTCAAACCCTCAAACAATTGCATGATTAGGATCTGATTAATATGTGGGTTTTGGGAAGTAGATGAGGTAGTACCTATCACCTGTTTTATTATCAAACCCTTGGGAGTTACTTCTACGTTTGCTTATTATGCCATGCTATGCTAGTAGACGTGGATTGGGTGAGTGTATCCATGACAGATGTGAGATTGTTAATTAATGGTTTATTTAAGGTGGCAACTTTAATACACATCTTGGTGGATTGAGGTACGTGGGTATTCCAGGATTGCCTGTTTGTTTTTGGACCGCCACCCAGGCTCAAAGGGATCATAAGATTATTCATGCTAGAAACTTCCATGTGCAGCCCCATGCTATTATGGGCTCTAGCATAGTTGATTAAGTCGTGTGAACTCTTACAGTGGTAGACTAGCAGATGTAGGGGAAAGTAGGTATACAGGTCTACCCATCGTAAGGTGCTAGCACTTCTGAAAGACTATGTCTCGGTCATCCGTTTCTCAAACACCATGTAGTGCGAGAAAACCAACGAAGGAGATCGAGTCGTGTGGGGAAAAGTGCGCAAACCTCTGCAGAGTGTATAAACAAATCATGATTAGCCGTGTCCCTGGTTATGGACGTTTTGAGTACCTAGTACTTGGATTATCATGTGAATCTCATCATGTTACTTTAATTAATTTTGTTGGGTTTAATGATGATGTTACTTAATTGGGATTGAGAATGTTGTCAACCATTCTCAATGTTTAACAACCACCATGATAGTTAAATAAAATTTATTTCTTTGTAGTAGGGAAAATTGGCTTTTCGCAAAAACATTATGACCATAGAGCCTCCACCAGCCAAATATGCATGTAGTGATTGCCTTTATTCATCATTGCTCTATGGTGTGAATTTGCCAGTACATTCAATGTACTGACCCTTTGTGGATGCAACATCTCACGTTGCAGGATCTTACGACGAGTAAGTGATACGTTAGGGTTATGATTTCTACACTCAACTTTGCCGTTGGTGTTGATGGGAATCCACAACCTTGTTACTTCCGCTATTTGGATTGAGGTAATAGTATTTACGTTACTTTATACATGTGATTTATCTCTGCTATAAATCCTCGAGTATTGTGTGTGTCAGCATACCGATCCAGGGATGACACTTAAGCACAGAGACTTGACCCATTCGGGTCGGGTCGCTACAAGATGGTATCAGAGCACATGTTGACTGTAGGACGTGACCCTAGAAACTGGCAAGCCCATAGGAAAGATTTTTCTCTACAACTTTCTTTTCAAAAGGATCTTTTACCTCTCTTCTCTTCTGAGCTTATTCAAAAAATTCCTTTTAGTTAGACTATACCCTTTTCCCCTTTTGACCACTCGAAGATTCGACTGATGAGACCACTCCAAGAAGTACAAGATATCGGACAACTAAGACCATTCGGAATGAAGAGGATTTTACCATACACTATGATAATAGAAACTACAACTGTTGAAGACTCTAAAGGCTAGGAGAATTTGAAGGCTCTAAAGAATTTCCAGATTTTTATGACCAAAGAAGGCTACACTTATGGAACTTGGCAGACTATGGAAGCTATCAATACCCGAGATCAAGGTGTGTAGGAGAAAGACCGGAACATGGAGTGTAAAACTTAAGGTTTTGTCAAGAAAGCCCCAAGAAAGGATATATCAACTATGGATGATAGCTCATGGCAGAGACATAGTCATAAACATGGATATCCATGATGCTATCGCTCGCTCATGTTATTGTCACCATGAGGTGTTAAGCATGCATCTTTTAGAAGAATTGGATGGTAGAAGGCTAATGGAGCATCTATCAGCTAACATTGGAATTTTAACCTTCGCTGGCGTATCACCAGGATCTGGAGAATTACATCAGGAACCTTAAGATGGACCTGCAGGAAGCTATAATTGACAAGGAAGCAGTTCGTGAAGAACTCAGGACCTAGAAGCTGAAAGTAGCCAAGCTGGAGGAGCTAAACCTCGAGATACCGGAGATTTAACAGGAACTGAAGGATAGTAGGACCATGGCTCATGCCAAGGGTGTTGAAACCCAGAAGTTTGGAACGCAACTCCAGAAATATTAAAGGACATCAGGAGAAACTTTGCGTCAACAGAGATGATATGGCAAAAGGACTTGAGGAGGACAAGCACGATCAGACGAAGCCATCGGAGACATGAACAAGACTTGAACAGTTTGGTGACATTGAAGATTTGTTGACCATTACAAGACCAAACCCCGTTATACCTATGTTAGATGTGACGTTTGTGAGCTGTCATTTGTTTGATGTTTTTCTGATAGCCACAAATAAAATGCCCTTTCCAAAACTGTTGTTTGTATTGTGTGTATCCCCTCTCTATCTCTCTTATCTCACCCCAAAACCCCTGGACCCAATAGAGGATGAATGGAGATGAGCTCATATTATCTGGACCGATGAGTCAATTGGAGACGGACCGATGGATTTAGAACATGGAGGATCACATGAAGAATAACCCGATAGCCGGAAAGGATATGGCCCAGCATGCTCTTCAATGCTTTGAAAAAGGTGCTGCAGCTTGGTGGAGGATGTACCAAACCATCAATGGATGGCAAGGAGTAACCACTTGGAATGAATTTAAGTTGACCTTGCTAAAGTCTCGGCTTGTGTCCCAGAAGATGAAGCCTCATGGAAATGATATGAAGAAACTCCGTGCATGCAAGCTTTGTGGAGAAATAGGACACAATCATAAGGAGCACAAGGATGAATGACCTAATTGTGAAGGAAGTCACCCAGCTGAAGAATGCCCAACTAGGAAGATTACTTGTTTCTTTTGTGAAGGAACTACTCACTACCCTGCTCAGTGTCACATTTACCCTATGGTACAGAGAACCATCCAGCAGAAGAAAGAGGCAATGAAAGGATCCCTCATGGAAATTTTAGAAGAACCGGTGATCAAGGAAGATGCCAAGGACACACACAAAAGAAACAGAATTAAAGCCTGCACCAAGTCATGCTATTCATGTGGAGAAGAAGGACACATCTCCCAAGATTGTCTGAATGGAGATCTAGTAGAATTCCCGACAGAGGAAGTAGAGTATGATCCACAGGAAATAGAGGCCCTGATTGGAACGGAAAAGTCCAGGAAGAGAAATGGATTGGATACCAGGAAGGACCTAAGTCATATCACCTGTTTTAGGTGCAAGGAGTGAGGGCACTACTTCAACAGTTGCCCAAAAAGGAAGCCGAGGACGCAAGGAGGCTATGTGATCATGAGGAAACCTCGAGACTTGTTCAGAAGTGTTATGTTTTCATTGTAATGAAGCAGGGCACTTTGCCAGGGATTGTCCCAAGAAGGAGACTTGTGCTAAATAGTTGAGTTAGTAGCAATGTAAATGTAGTAGTAGTGAGAACATCTCTTATGTATTGAGATGTTGAGTTGAGGCATGTAATGGAAATACAGGAGATTGTAGTAATTTGAGAATCAATAAAGTTATCATCGTTGGTATTGATTTGGATTTTTTTATGAGTTGTTACTCTATGAAGAAAGATTTTGACCATTTTCGAGGATATGAGAAATGTGGTCTACAGATGAATTGGAGCATTTTAAGGGTGGTAATACCCTGTGAGGAGATTTGACCCCTGAAAAGGATAATGATGTTCCACAGAGTGGACCTTGGACAAACTAAGTACGAGTTTTATCTCAATATGTGGGATACCCCAAGAGTATGAAGGAATGAAGTACTGTTGGATGTAAAGGAGATATGATGTTGGAAGTATGGAGCAATGGTGACTCTATGATGAGTCAGAGTAATCACGTCTTAGTTTGGTACAAATAGAAGGAAGGAAGACAGTACAATGAGATGGATTTAAGAATGCTAGGAAACTGGATGTTGGAATAATGATCAGTTGCCCCGAGGATGAGTTCAAGGTTTACAAGTAATGAGATGGGCCATAACCCACAGGCCCCAGGACCTGCCAAGAATCAAGCACATTCTTGCTGAAGGAAAAACCCTGGAAGAAGATACGACCTTACCCATAGACGATCTTATAGGAGTAACGCAAAACCTGAGAGTTGTGAAGAAAACGATAGATGTTTGATTGGCTTGCAGAATCAATGGATTTATTCGAACTTAGTTCATCAACAAGAGAAAGTCTGCAATGCTTGTGAGGATGACCGAGTGCTAGAATGCGAGATTCGCTAAATCATGTACAAGGTAATGATTTGGGTGTGGGATGGATTGATCACCATACCGACTTACTCTTATTATTCGCCTTGCTATGTGGGATGATAAATATGAGTGACTTACCTATTGTAGAGAGACGACGATCAAAACCTTGTTTAAACCTTAGAATGGTATAAGTATTTTTCCGCACACGACTCGATCCCCGACTCTGCAGAGGAAGCCATCTGGCTACTAACTACGGACCCGTAGGTCTACAAAGAACTACTCACGCATCATTGGGGAGGCACCAATGGACATGATGAACCCCTCCGAGATGGTGTCTAGATTGGATCTGGTGTTTCTAGAACTTGCGGCTGCTGGAATTGATTTTCGTCGACTCCCCTAGGGTTTCTGGAATATTTGGGCATTTATAAAGCAAACAGGCGGTGCGGGAGGCCAACCCACCAGGGCGCGCCTGGGCCCCCAGGCGCCCCCTGGTGGGTTGTGCTCCCCTCGGAGCTCCCCTCATGTTCTTACTTGGCCCACTGGATGTCTTCTGATCCAAAAAAAAATCCACAAAAAGTTTCGTTGCATTTGGACTCCGTTTGGTATTGATTTCCTCTGATGTAAAAAACACGCAGAAAACAACAACTGACATTGGGCACTAAGTCAATAGGTTAGTACCAAAAAATGATATAAAATGACTATAAAATGATTGTAAAACATCCAGGCATGATAATATAACATCATGGAATAATAAAAAATTATAGATACGTTGGAGACGTATCAACATCCCCAAGCTTAATTCCTGCTCGTCCTCGAGGAGGTAAATGATAAAAACAGAATTTTTGATATGGAATGCTGCCTAACATATTCATCACATTTTATTTTCTTTGTAGCATGGACATTTGGACTTTTATATGGTTCAAAGCAATAGTCTAGTTTTGACATGAAGACTTTAATACTCAAGCATACCAACAAGCATACATGTATTTTAAAATATCAACACTAAAGCAAGTTATCCCTAGCCCATTATGCTCAGTCATTGATCCATTCATGAAACACACTCGAATATTAGCTACACCCAATGCTCAAATACGATCATAGTGCCCCTTAGTTGGTGCTTTATAAGAGAAGGTGGAGACTCAAATTCAAAAGAAAAATTGCATAAAGTAAAAGAAAGGCCCTTCGAAGAGGGAAGTAGGGATTTGTAGAGGTGCCAGAGCTCAAAGCGAAAATTGAGAGATAAAAACATTTTGGGAGGCATACTTTTCCCACCAACGAAAATGACTTAGAGTTCCCAACACTTTCCATGCTAGATACATCATAGGCGGTTCCTAAGTAGAAAATAAAGTTTATTCCTTTTTCCACCATTACTTTCACTTTCCATGGCTAACTGTATCCACGGGTTCCCTCCATACCAACAATTTCCAAGGAATTTATTATTTGACAACATAAAGTAAATTCATTTTTTTATTTTGGGACTGGCATCCCTAATACCTTTCCCGTACTCTCGTGCAATGACAAGTGAATAAACACTCATCGTGAGAATAACACGTCTAGCATGGAAAATATTGGCCACCCCTCACCGCCTCGCGAGCGGTACGAGCACAAAAAGAGAAACTTATTTTGAAAATTAGAGATGGAACATGCAAATTTTCTTAGAACGACATGGAAATACTGCATATAGGTAGGTATAGTGGACTCATACGGCAAAACTGGTTTAAAGGGTTTTGGATGCAAAAGTAGTAATCATACTTAGTGCAAAATTGAAGGCTAGAAAAAAGATTGAGAAGCGACCAACCAAGAAACGAAAAATCTCGTACCCAAGCATTAAGCATAAGTAACACTGAATAATGCACCACAAGTAGGATATAAATTTCATTGCATAACTATTGGCTTTCGTGCTTGCATAGGGAATCACAAACCTTAACATCAATATTCTTACTAAAGCACAATTACTCATCAACATGACTCACACATCATACCGTCATATCTCAAAACCATTACTAAGAATCACATTTATTTTGTCCAATGATCTTCATGAAAGTTTTTATTATATCCTCCTTGGATATCTATCACTTTGGGACTATTTTTATATGTTGCTTTTGATAAGCTCAAACAAATATAAGTGATGATCATGAGCATAATTTTTCTTTCTCTCAAAATAATCTTAGTGAAGAAAGAGAGAATTTCTTAAAATTTTACTAACTCCCTAATAAATCTAAGTGAAGCATGAGAGCATTTCTTCAAAAACAAGAAAGCACGCCGTGCTCAAAAAGATATAAGTGAAGCACTAGAGCAATTCCATAGCTTAATTTTTTTAAGTGAAGCATAGGAGCAAACATGGCATAATTTTTGGCTCTCTCAAAAAAGTGTGTTCAGCAAGGATTCAAGACTTAAAACACAAAGAAAAACAAGCAAAGACTCATATCATACAAGATGCTCCAAGCAAAACTCATAATATGTGACAAATAAAAATATAGTTCCAAGTAAAATACCGATGGTTGTTAGAAGAAAGAGGGGATGCCACTCAGAGGCATCCCCAAGCTTAGTTGCTTGCTATTCTTTGAATATTATCTTGGGGTGCCTTGGGCATCCCCAAGCTTAGCCTTTTTCTAATCCTTATTCCTTCATCCATCGTAAGATCACCCAAAACTTGAAAACTTCTATAACACAAAACTTAACAAAACCTTCATGAGATCTGTTAGTATAAGAAAGCTAACCACTACTATAAGTATGGTTGCAAACCCATTCATATTTTACTTTTGCATTATATCTACTGTATTCCAACTTTTCTATGGCAAAAACTCTTCAAAGAAAACCATAGAATCATCAAAACAAGCACACAACACAAAGAAATTAGAATCTGTCAAAAACAGAACAGTTTGTATCAATCTGACTACTTCGAATACTTCTGTAACTCCAAAACTTCTGAAAATTAGGACGTGATGAATAATTTGTTTATTAATCTTCTGCAACAAGAATCAACTCAAAATCACTCTTTTGGTCAAAGTGAAAAATAATTTCGTGAGCACAAAAGTTTTTGTTTTTCAGTAAGATCAAATCAACTCTCACCCAAATCATCCCAAAGGCCTTGCTTGGCACAAACACTAATTTAAGCCACCAAAACACATCTAACCAGACGCATAATTGTGTATTTGATTGAAAGCAGCAAGAAAACCAAAAAGCAAAAAGATACAAGTTGGGTTGCCTCCCAACGAGTAGTATCTAAGTTTTGTCATCTTTGTCCTTTTTCCCTTGGAATTATTTGTGTCGGGGGTTTTGCAAATAAAACATAGAACACATTATTCATGGAAACCTTATCAATATCAAGTTGCTTTTTATCATGACCCCTTTGATTTTCGGCAGTGATCCAAGAATAGTGTTGATTAACATCATTAAAAACTTGTTGGATCATATCTAAAACGGGGACATGCTTTTTAAGATTCTCATCAAAGATTTGGTTATCTCCAAGCAAATGTGTCAAAGAATAATCACTACTATAAATAATTTCATCAATCACGGGTTTTTCATGATTCATGCCATAAAAATCAAAGATTTCCCTAGCTTCCCATATTATGTAGTCAAATTCATTCATCAGAATAAGAGTGGCTAACTTTTTAGCTTTAGGATTCTTTATAACGGGCAAGTCATAGAACAAGTGCCGAAATAGCTCCCACATAATATTTAGTCCTTTTAAGTATAGGAATATCATCAAGACTTAATTTTCCGATAAAATTGAAAAATTCTTTGATATTTTCTTTTCCCATAAAATTACCTTGCCCCAACACAAAAGTTTTGGCATCCAGATTACCCATATGCTCCATTTTAGGAGTTAGGCCATCATCTGTTTCTGCCATACCAAAATCACTCATGGTAACTTCAACAAGATTGCACTCAAAAACAGATCTGACGAGAAAACGTCGAATGAAAAAGAGGGTGAATAAAATGGCAATTTTTTTGTGAAGTGGGGGAGAGGAAAATGGTAAATAATGTAAATTGCGAGTAGATGAGATTTTTGATTAGGAACCTGGTTGATGTTGAAGATCCTCCCCGGCAACGGCGCCAGAAATTCCTTTTGATGCCTGCTTGAACTACGTCGGTATTTCCCCAAAAAGGAAGGGATGATGTAGCATAGCGGCAGTAGGTATTTCCCTCAGTGATGAGACCAAGGTTATCGAACCAGTAGGAGAACCAAGCAACACAACGTAAACAGCCCC
Organism: Triticum aestivum; assembly: GCF_018294505.1. Taxonomy (NCBI): domain Eukaryota; kingdom Viridiplantae; phylum Streptophyta; class Magnoliopsida; order Poales; family Poaceae; genus Triticum; species Triticum aestivum. The sequence goes on from NC_057801.1 coordinate 347,484,190, forward strand.
TGCACACAAATAACAAATACTCGCAACCCGACGTGTTAAAGGGGTTGTCAATCCCTTTCGGGTAACGATGCCTCGAATTGGCGAGAAGACGTGATAAAGTTGTGATAGATAGGATAAATAGATCGTGAAATAAATAATGCAGCAAGGTATTTTTGTATTTTGGGTTTAATAGATCTGAAAATAAAAGCAAAGGAAAATAGATCGCAAAGGCAAATATGATGAAAAGAGACCCGGGGGTCGTAGGTTTCACTAGTGGCTTCTCTCAAGAAAAATAGCAAACGATGGGAAGACAATTACTGTTGGGAAATTGATAGATCTTCAAATAATCATGACAATATCCAGGCAATGATCATTATATAGGCATCACATCCATGATTAGTAGACCGACTCCTTCCTGCATCTACTACTATTACTCCAAACATCGACCTCTATCCAACATGCATCTGGTGTATTAAGTTCATGGAAAAATGGAGTAATGCAATAAGAACGATGACATGATGTAGACAAGACCTATTTATGTAGAAATAGACCCCATCTTGTTATCCTTAATAGCAAGGATACATACGTGTCGTTTCCGCTTCTATCACTGGGATCAAGCACCGTAAGATCAAACCCATCACAAAGCACCTCTTCCCATTGCAAGATAAATAAATCAAGTTGTCCAAACAAAACCCAAATATCGGAGAAGAAATAGGAGGCTATAATCAATCAGGCATATAAGAGATCAAAGAAGACTCAAATAACTTTCATGGATAAAAACATAGATCTGATCGTAAACTCAAAGTTCATCTGATCCCAACAAACACACCGCAAAAAGACTTACGTCATATGGATTTCCAAGAGGCCATTGTATTGATAATCAAGAGAGAGAGAGAGAGAGAGGAAGCCATCTAGCTACTAACTACGGACCCGTAGGTCTACAGAGAACTACTCAGGCATCATCGAAGAGGCACCAATGGGCATGATGAACCCCTCGAAATTGTGTCTAGATTCGATCTGGGGTTTCTAGAACTTGCGGAGGCTGGAATTGATTTTCGTCGACTCCCCTAGGGTTTCTAGAATATTGGGTTATTTATAGAGCAAAGAGGCGGTGCGGGAGGCCAACGAGGAGGGCACAACCCACTAGGGCACGCCTGGGCCCCCAGGTGTGCCCTGGTGGGTTGTGCTCCCCTCAGATCTCCCCTCAAGTTCTTTCTTCGCCCACTAGATGTCTTCTAGTCCACAAAAAATACACAAAAAGTTTTGCTGTGTTTGGACTCTGTTTGGTATTGATTTCCTGTGATCTAAAAAACATGCACAAAACAGCAACTGGCGCTGGGCACTATGTCAATAGGTTAGTACCAAAAAATGATATGAAATGACTATAAAATGATTGTAAAATATCCAAGAATGATAATATAACAACATGGAACAATCAAAAATTATAGCTATGTTGGAGATAAACCCGGGAAAACGTCGGGCTAGGCTGGGCCAGATTTTGGGCCGGGCTTGTATAAGCCCGACCTTCATTTCTCAAGCCCAAGCCTGGCCCGAAGCCCGAAATACTCCCTATTTTCAAGCCCAAGCCCTGCCCAAAATCAAGCCCAGAGCCCGAAAGCCCAGCCCGAATGTTGTTTTCTAGTACACGCACGTGCAAGTCCGGCCCAAAGCCCGAAAGCCCAGCCCGAAATACGGAAAAACTGAAGCCCGAGCCCGGCCCGAACTATCTTTCGGGCTGCAAAACAAAGCCTGGCCCGAATATCAAGCCCAGCCCGGCCTGGCCCGGGTTTTTCGGGCCGGGCTCGGGCCGGGTCGTCGGGCCGGGCTGCCCATGCCCGGGTTTAGTTGGAGACGTATCACCGGCTTGTTTTATCACCAAACAATTGTGGTTGGGATTTTTCGTGGTGCCATGAATCTGGTTGGGCCTTTCTAGGACTGCGTCCAATTTGGTTGGGCCATCCAGGTTGCCTTTAGAGGGCCTTTTCCATGGCCCAGACTTTTGATTATGGAATTTGGCATTTACTGCCGTTTCCTCAGCTTCGCCGTCATTATGGCGGGGCTTGTCTTGTTCCTTTGGGGCTTCCCATTCCCATCCCGTATTTCTGAGGTGTTGGGGGTATCAGGATTGGTGCCTCTACGGGCTAACCAGTTGTCCTCTCCGGCGCAGAAGCGGGTCATCAGGGAGGTAAGCGCGACCATCGTTCTCGGCTTTTCTTGGCCGAATTGTCGTGCTTGCTATTAATACCGAATGCTGTGCTTAAATGCGACTATTGCTTCAGAGTCCGGGCAGTCAACAATTTGGTTTTTCTTGGTCAAAAATTGGTTCCAAAATTGTCGAGCTGACTCGCTGGACTGCTGGATTACGTGTTTTAGGTCGTTGGTGTCCGGGGGGCGAACATAAGTACCCAAAATTGTAGCTCGAAAGTCCTCCTCGAGTTCTTCCCAACACCCTATTAAGTCTTCGGGAATGCTGTTCAGCTAATGTCTGGCCGGACCCTTGAGCTTTAATGGTAGATACTTGATGTCATGGCGGTCATCTCCTCATGCCATGTGGATGTGCAATAGGAAATCTTAGATCCACACTGTAGGATCTGTCATCCCATCGTAGGGCTCAATGTTCATGTGTTTGAAACTTTCTGGGAATTCATGTTGCACCCATGACTCGGGCTATGGCGCGCCTGAGATCATCTGCCATCAGGGCCCGTTGTCGTTCCCGACCTCGATTGTTTTGGTCTAACCAGGAGTCGTATCCGTTCCGTCTAGCAGGAGGGTCCCTTTTGGGCCCGTAAATGGACCTTTTCAAGCCTGCCCGAGCATCTGGGTCCCAGCGGAGGTCGTACTCATAGCCTGGCCATAATGGTTCCTTGCCCCTATGGTGAGGGTGGGTGGTAGGTTTTTCGACTTTGTCAATTGTCCGATCCCATCCTCTAGGGGGTGGTCTAGCTGATCTGCCTGAGTGTACCTTGGAGGTGCCGGCTCTACGACCTCGTCGTCAAACTGTGGCAGTAGCTTTCGATTTGGGTAGCTTTTCGTGTGTTGCCTGTGGCCGTACTCCTCTTTGGCGTACATGACATTAGTCCACCTCTTGTTGATCGTATCTTGTTTGGCCTTTATTTTCTGTCGTTGTTTCTTCAGGCTGCGTGTGATGGCGATAAGCTGCCATTTGAACCGCTCTTGATCCAACGGGTCTTTGCGGACGACGAAATCTTCATCGCCCAAACTCACCTCCTCTTCAGAGATGGGAAGGTAGTTGTCATCTTCGGAGTCATCGAGATGTTCTGGATCAATTGGATCCTCGTGCTCCTCATGGTTCACTTGTGGTTGTTTGTCAGCGCCGGGGTCAAGGTTGTCCACATTATCCGGGGTGGAATTTTCTCCGGTGCCAGTGTTGCTTGTGTGGCTTCGACGCACCTTGGAGCGGCAATGCTATCTGTGACGCTTCGGCGGCTCCTCACTGGGCCTACCGTGATCCTTCCCGGGGGTCTCGTCGTATCCCTTTCGGGTGTCTACCATGTAGACGTCATAGGTAGATGTGGCCCTGCAGCGGCCGGTAATGGGGGAGCGGCGTCAATGTTAGCCGTGGTTCCACTGTCCTTATCCATGTATTTGGTATTTTTCGAGGTATAATCCAGCATGTCGGTTAAATCTTCGACAATGGCTACTAAGTGGGTGATGGGTGGGGCACAAAATTCCCAGAGATATGCCTCGAAGGGTTGTTGAATGCAAGCTGAGGGCAGGTCCTTACGAATAGCCAACTTTTGGATTCGATCCAGTGCTTCATTTAATAGGGCGAGGGTCGCTGAGCTTGTGGGAGGTCGGAGTTCCGGGCTGAACTCCAGCGTAGTGGGGCGAGGGCTAATCTGTGCCTTGACTGGGTTTGGTTGTCAAGGGCTGATTCGAGCTCAGGGCTCGGGAACAAACCATGATCAGAGGCTGGAGGTGGTCCCTAGTCCTTGAGCACTGTTTCCATACAGAGACTCGAGGCCGAGTTGATCTGGGCCAAGGGTAATTCCTGGCTACTGATCGTCGACTCGTCGTAAGGGTTCAAGGCCAGAGGTGTGTCATGAGGAGAGGGTTCGGCCGAGAATGACTCTCGGCGTCCAAACCTTGCTCCCGCATCTAGGCCCAAAGATGGGTCTTCGGCAGGTATTGTGAGCGCGGTGAAGGTGATTCCTGGCCTTCGCTCGAAGTGGAGCCATCTGAGCTCAAGGCTGGCTAAAGGATCATGGCTGATTCGTAGAGCGAATCGGTAAGAGGCTCCAGAGCGGGCACAACTTGGCCTACGGGGGTGCGGTGAGAGGTTGTGAATCCGGTAAAGACTAGATCGCCTCGTACGTTCGCAATGTACTCCAAATTGCCAAATCGAATCCGGTGATTAGTGGAAAAGTTGTCAATTTGGTCTGGATGACCAGTTGGGTTGGCGTGCAGCACGATGCTGCCGAACGCAAAGAGCTTCCCGTGGAAAAAAAGGTCCTCGGGGCTGACGCCCTCTCCGATGATAAGGCAAGCCATTGATCCTTGGGCGACCCACTAGCGGAACTCTCAATGAAAGCATCAACGTCGGTGTCAAAATCAGCGGATCTCAGGTAGGGGATCCCGAGCTATGGATCTAGGATCAATGGGGAACAAGGGACGATGAACATAGTGTTTACCCAGGTTCGGGCCCTCTTGAAGAGTTACGTCCTACTTGATTGTATTCGATATATAATATGGTGACATAGTAGATCTACCTCAAGATTAGATGAGCTAAACCCTAAGGTGGTGAACATAGCTCTTGCCCTAAATACTAAAACCCTCCGGTTTATATAGGCACCGGTAGGGTTAGGGTTACATGCGATTGGATACCAGGAAGGAAAGATCCTACCTATCTTGGCTTGGAGGGCACACCACAACATTGAAGATTCCTTATTCGGTCTTGGATCCGCACTCTAGCTCGGCCCTACTGAAGCCCATCAGTCCGGCCCATATACGGCAGGCCAACAGCCCGAGGACCCCTTAATCCAGGACTCCCTCAACAACACCTCCGTCAGCATCCACCTCTAGCCGTGATAAAAGAAAGCAGGCGCAACCACCACTATCTGCCAAGAGCACATATGTCGGGCCTGCATAGAGCTCTTCATCATCCATGCCATCAACAGGGCACACACATGATACTATTTGTCATCGTTGTAAGGTAAGAGGTCATTATGCGAGAGAATGCAAATCTTAGCGTGTGAAGGTTGCTACTGAGGATGTTGGGTATGAGTCCGCTAGTGACTATGAGCAAAATAAGAGTGAAAATTATATAGTGGCAAAAGAATTTCAGCAACAAATGAAACCTAAAAATAAACCATCTAGTGTTGCTTCTGAAATGAAATTGAAAAGTGGATGTTTACTTGCTGCCAAATCTGATATTGATGATCTAGATTGCAGAAAATCTATTTGCTATGCTTTTGTGTGCGAAGAGGCATTATTTTCATTCGAGAACATGTTTTCCTCTTTGCCTCCTACTGTCACTAATATCTTGTAGGAGTTTGCTGACGTATTTCTACAAGACGTGCCATCGGGATTACCACCTATTCGAGGGATTGAGTATCAGATTGACTTAATTCCCGGTGCATCACTACCCAACCGTGCATCATACCATGCCAATCCAAAGGAGATGAAGGAGATTATGCATCAAGTATAGGAGCTGTTCGACAAAGGTTATATACACAAATACCTTAGTCCTTGTGCTGTTCCTATTATTCTTGTGCCGAGAAAGGATGGTACATTGTGTATATGTGTTGATTGTAGAGGCATTAATAATATTACTACTCGTTATCGTCATCCTATTCCTAGGCTAAGATGATATGCTTGATGAATTGAGTGGCTCTACAATATTCTCCAAAGTTGATTTGCATGGTGGATACCATCAAATTTGTATGAAATTGGGAGATGAATGGAAAACTGCATTAAACTAAGTTTGGATCAGTGGTTAGTCATGCCTTTTGGGTTAATTAATGCACCTAGTACTTTTATGAGATTAATTAATGAAGTTTTACGTGCTTCCATTGGATGATTTGTGGTAGTATTTTTGATGATATACTGATTTATAGCAGATCTTTGGAGGAACATTTGGAACATTTACGTGATGTTTTTATTGCTCTACATGATGCACATTTGTTTGGTAACCTCGGGAAGTGCACCTTTTGCACTGACCGAGTATCTTTTCTTGGCTATGTTGTAACTCCACAGGGCATTGAAGTCGATAAAGCCAAGATTGACGCTATTGAGAGTTGGCAACAACCCAAAACGGTCACACATGTGAGGAGTTTTCTTGGACTCGCTGGTTTTATAGGCGTTTTGTGAGACATTTTAGCACCTTTGCTGCAACTCTCAATGAGCTTAAAAATAAGGATGTTCCTTTTGTTTGGGGTACCGCACAGGAAGAAGCTTTCATGGTATTGAAAGATAAGTTGACACATGCTCCTTTACTCCAACTTCCTGATTTTAATAAGACTTTTGAGCTTGAATGTGATGCTAGTGGAATTGGATTAGGAGGTGTGTCATTACAAGATGGCAAACCTGCTGCATACTTTTATGAAAAAATGAGTGGGCCTAGTCTAAACTATTCTACTTATAATAAAGAATTATATGCTCTTGTTCGTACTTTAGAAACATGGCAACATTATTTATGGACCAAAGAATTTGTTATACATTCTGATCATGAATCTTTGAAACATATTAAAACTCAAGCCAAACTGAATCGTAGACATGCTAAATGGGTTGAATTTATTGAGACTTTCCCTTATGTCATTCAACACAAGAAGGGTAAAGAAAATGTTATTGCTGATGCATTGTCTCGTCGCTATACCATGCTTTCACAACTTGACTTTTAAATATTTGGTTTGGAGACCATCAAAGATCAATATGTGCATGATGCTGATTTTAGAGATGTAATGCAGAATTTTAAAGAAGGGAGAACATGGAACAAGTTCATCATTAATGATAGATTTGTGTTCCGTGCAAACAGGCTATGCATTCCAGCTAGCTCCGTTCGTCTTTTGTTGTTACAGGAGGCGCATTGAGGAGGATTAATGGGACACTTTGGCGTGAAGAAGACGGAGGATATACTTGCTACAGATTTCTTTTGGCCAAAGATGAGACGGGATGTTGAGCGTTTTGTTGCTCGCTGCACTACATGTCAAAAAGCTAAGTCACGCCTCAATCCTCATGGTTTATATATGCCTTTGCCTGTACCTAGTGTTCCTTGGGAGGATATATCTACGTACTTTGTTTTAGGTTTACCTCAAACAAAGAAGGGGAGGGATAGCATATTTGTTGTCGTGGATAGATTCTCGAAAATGGCACACTTTATACCATGTCATAAAAGCGATGATGTTGTTAATGTTGCAGATTTGTTCTTTCGTGAAATTATTCGCTTGCATGGTGTGCCAAATACTATTGTTTCAGATCGTGATACTAAATTTCTTAGCCACTTTTGGAGATGTTTATGGGCTAAGTTGGGGACTAAACTGCTTTATAGTACTACATGTCATCCCCAAACTGATGGAGAAACTGAAGTAGTCAATAGAACATTGTCGAGTACGCTTAGGGAAGTTTTGAAGAATAACAGGAAAATGTGGGAAGAATGATTGCCTCATATTGAAATTGCTTATAATCGCTCGCTGCAATCTACTTGATAGAGGCAAAGGTGTCTCGTCTTTCGATGAGATGGTGATTATTTTTTTAGAGGAGTAGACTTTGATGATCCTACTACGTATGTGCGAGGACGTCGCGCCTTAGAAATCGCTAAACCAACTCCAAGAGGTTACTGACCACGCCGGAGCCTGATCAACCTGACCACGAGGGTCTATTTCCTACGAGCAAATGAAGAACAAGCAAGAAACTGAGGTTGCAATCTGGATATTTCGAATATAAGATGAAAGCTTTATTGATCAAGACGGGGTTATGTGACGTCTTGGTCTAGTCGTTGAACACAAATGAAGTAGGCGAAGTTGCAGCTACGGCGAACTTTTAATCTAAACAAACCCAAAGTCTAAACGACGCCCTAAGGGCTATATATATGGAGGAAGAGGGGGGAATTTCGTGGCCCTTGGGGAAGGGGTCCGAAGCCAACCCTATCTCTTGTTTCCCCACACATACGGACTCTAAAAACAGCCTATACTCAAGTATTTCGAAATTACATGGGCCTAGCCCAATAATAAGGTGATGCAGCACCTAGAATAGCCAATGGCCGAAAGTTATGAAGTAGCATCTTGTATATTTCATCCAAGGCTTCATGCACTCATTATGGTGGCTTCAACGTCCTGAAATCATCACATGTAACTACGTTCTTGTTCCCCTTGCGCATGCCATCATCTCCATGCTTGTTCTTGCTCTAATGTTCATCCTTCTCCAAACTAGGCCCTTCATTTGTAAGCAAAACAAATGTATCCAATTTAGGCAGCATCATATTCTCATGAACATTAGATTCATTACCAAGAAACAAAAGTACCAGGTAATTTAATTAGCGTGCGCAAGCTCTAGTAATTGGTCCAGTATGTATAGCAGCAGGGGAGTGTAACAATGGTATTGATGTCCTCGTCATCCTCCCCTTCTTGAAATGAAGTCGTCCTCGACGGAAGCTCATTTTCCTCACCCAAATAAGGCTTCAAATCTGCAATGTTAAAAGTGGGACTAACCCCAAAATCTGCAAGCAGCTCAAGTTTATATGCATTATCATTTATTTTCTCCAACACCTTAAAAGGACCATCAACACGTGGCATTAGCTTTGATTTGCACAAATCAGGAAATCTATCCTTACGCAGATGTAACCAAACAAGATCTCCAGGTGCAAACACAACATGTTTTCTACCCTTATCTCCAGCAAGTTTATATTTAGCATTCATACACTCAATGTTTTCCTTAGTTAACTCATGCATTTTTAAGATCAATTCAGCATGTTGTTTAGGGTCAAAATTAACCTTCTCCAAAGATGGAAGAGGCAACAAATCAATAGGTGCACGGGGTAGGAAACCATACACAATTTCAAAAGGGCACATCTTAGTAGTAGAATGCAATGAACGATTATAAGCAAATTCAATATGAGGCAAGCATTATTCCCACATTTTCTTATTATTCTTCAAAATATCCGTAAGCATAATAGATAATGTTCTACTGACTACTTCAGTTTCTCCATTAGTTTGGGGGTGACAAGTAGTACTAAAAAGAAGTTTAGTCCCCAACTTAGCCCATAAACATCTCCAAAAGTGGCTAAGAAATTTAGTATCACGATCTGAAACAATAGTATTTGGCAAACCATGCAAGCGAATAATTTCACGAAAGAACAAATCAGCAACATTAACAGCATCATCGCTTTTATGACATGGTATAAAGTGTGCCATTCTCAAGAATCTATCAACGACAACAAATATGCTATCCCTCCCCTTCTTTGTTCGAGGTAAACCTAAAAAAAAGTCCATAGATATATCCTCCCAAGGAACACTAGGTACAAGCAAAGGCATATATAAACCATGAGGATTGAGTCGTGACTTAGCTTTTTGACATGTAGTGCAGCGAGCAACAAAGCGCTCAACATACCGTCTCATCTTTGGCCAAAAGAAATGTGTAGCAAGTATGTCCTCCGTATTTTTCACGCCAAAGCGTCCCATTAATCCTCCTCCATGCTGCTCCTGCAATAACAAAAGACGAACGGAGCTAGCTGGAACGCATAGCTTGTTAGCATGGAAAACAAATCCATCATTAACGACAAACTTATTCTGCAACACATCTTTAAAATCAGCATCATGCACATATTGATCTTTGATGGTCTCCAAACCAAATATTTTGAAGTCAAGTTGTGAAAGCATAGTATAGTGACGAGACAATGCATCAGCAATAACATTTTCTTTACCCTTCTTGTGTTTAATGACATAAGGGAAAGTCTCAATGAATTCAACCCATTTAGCATGTCTATGATTCAGTTTAGCTTGACTTTTAATATGTTTCAAAGATTCATGATCAGAATGTATAAAAAATTCTTTGGGCCATAAATAATGTTGCCATGTTTCTAAAGTCCGAACAAGAGCATATAATTCTTTATCATAAGTAGAATAATTCAGACTAGGCCCACTCAATTTTTCAGAAAAGTATGCAACCGGTTTGCCATCTTGTAATAACACACCTCCTAATCCAATTCCACTAGCATCACATTCAAGCTCAAATGTCTTATTAAAATCATGAAGTTGGAGTAAGGGAGCATGTGTCAACTTATCTTTCCACACCGTGAAGGCTTCTTCCTGTGCGGTACCCCAAACAAAAGGCACATCCTTCTTTGTAAGCTTGTTGAGAGGAGCAGCAATGGTGCTAAAATCTCTCACAAAACGCCTATAGAATCCAGCGAGGCCAAGAAAACTCCTCACTTGTGTGACCATTTTGGGCTGCGGCCAACTCTCAATAGCTTCAATCTTGGCTTTATCAACTTCAATTCCCTGTGGAGTAACAACATAGCCAAGAAAAGACACTCAGTCGGTGCAAAAGGTGCACTTCCCAAGGTTACCAAACAAACGTGCATCACGTAGAGCAATAAATACAACACGTAAATGTTCCAAATGTTCCTCCAAAGATCTGATATAAATCAATATGTCATCAAAGTAAACTACCACAAATCATCCAATGAAAGCACGTAAAACTTCGTTCATTAATCTCATGAAAGTACTAGGTGCATTAGTTAACCCAAAAGGCATGACTAACCACTCATATAATCCAAACTTAGTTTTAAATGTTGTTTTCCATTCATCCCCCATTTGCATACGAATTTGATGGTATCCTCTATGCAAATCAACTTTGGAGAATATTGTAGAGCCACTCAATTCATCAAGCATATCATCTAGCCTAGGAATAGGATGATGATAACGAATAGTAATATTACTAATGCGTCTACAGTCAACACACATACGCGAGGTACCATCCTTTTTCGGCACTAGAATAATAGGAACAACACAAGGACTAAGGGATTCGTGTATATAACCTTTGTCGAGAAGCTCGTGTACTTGACGCATAATCTCCTTTGTCTCCTCTGGATTGGTACGGTATGGCACACGGTTTGGCAGTGAAGCACCAGGAATTAAGTCAATCTGATGCTCAATCCCTCGAATAGGCAGTAATCCCCGTGGCACGTCTTGTGGAAAGACGTTAGCGAACTCCTGCAAACTGTTAGTGATAGCAGGAGGCAAAGAGGAAGGCACGTCCTCGAATGAAAATAATGCCTCTTTCCACACAAAAGCATAGCAAACAGATTTGCTGAAATCTAGCTCATTAATATCAGATTTGGTGGCAAATAAACATGCACTTTTCAATTTAATTTCAGAAGCAACACTACATGGTTTATTATTAGGCTTCATTTGTTGCTCAAATTCTTTTTCCACAATCTGATTTTCACTCTTATTCTTCTCTTGTTTTGCTTAATTATCTCTATTAATATCATCTTTCAAAATGGAATCAGGAGTCATAGGAAGCAAAGTAATATTTTTATCCTTATGAACAAGAGTATATTGATTGTTTCTACCATGGTGTACATAATTTTTATCAAATTGCCATGGTCGACCAAGTAATAAGGAACATGCTTGCATAGGTACCACATCACAATCAACATAATCAGCATACGTAGAGATACTAAAATGCACACGAATAGTACGTGTTACATTAACCTTGCCGCTGTTGTTGAACCACTGGATGTAGTAAGGATGTGGATGTGGTCTTGTGGTGAGAGATAGCTTCTCCACCATCTCCATGCTAGCCAAGTTGTTGCAGCTCCCTCCATCTATGATGACGCGCATAGAACGTTCCTTCACAACTCCCTTTGTATGGAAAAAATTATGCCTCTAATTTTGCTCAGCTTGTCTAACCTGCACACTCAAAACACGTTGAGCAACTAAACATTCATACCTGTCAGCATCTTCAGTAGCCATGTATTGCGTCTCATGATCAGAATCATCTCCACCGTGTTCTTCACTTGTAATAAGAGCCAAAGTCTCCTCATCATAGTCTCTAGCGGACTCATACCCACCATCCTCAGTAGCAATCATCACACGCTGAGATTTGCATTCTCGCGCATAATGTCCTCTTCCCTTACAACGATGACAAATAATATCACTTTTGTGCCCTGTTGATGCCATGGAAGAAGAAGAGCTCTGTGCAGGCCCGGCAGGTGCTTTCTTGGCAGATAGTGGTGGTTGTGCCTGCTTTCTTGTCTCACGGCTGGAGGTGGCACCTAATGGAGGTGTTGGTGCAGTGCAAGTAGAAGATGCACGCGGTGTCCATGATGTTGACCTGCAGAAAAGTTAGTTCGCGCCAATGCTTGTCGATCCTGCACTTCACGTTCAGCTTTGCAAGCAAGATGGAATAAACGAGTGATATTAGTATACTCCTTATACTCTAGAATGGTCTGAATCTCCCTATTTGAACCACCCATAAAACGTGCAAGCATAACTTCATGCTCCTCAACAATACCACATCTAATCATGCGAGTTTGTAATTCCTGATAATATTCTTCTACAGAATTTTTTCCTTCTCTCAAACGCTGCAGTTTTTGAAGTAATTCACGTTGATAATATGGTGGAACCCAACGAGTACGCATAACAGTTTTCAAAGCAGCCCAAGTAGCTGGAATAGGATATAATCTACAATGCTCAGACCACCATACACATGCAAAACTAGTGAAAGCACAAACAGCAGCAACAACCCGTCTCTCCTCGAGATATTGTAAACATGTAAAATGTTGTTCAGTTTCTAACTCCCATGTAAGATATATATATCAGGAACATATCTACCCTCAAAAGGTGGAATATTAAATTTCAGTTTAGGAATATGGTCATTATCTCGTACCCGAGGTGGTGGTGCTGTCCTACCATTGCGAATATATACCTGAGGTCGACCTGCTGGTGGTGGTGCTGGTGGCTGCACATAGTTCTGATTTTGATCAACCTCATCCTCATAATCGCCCGCATAATCGTCATCCTCCTGGGCACCAGCAGCCGCAGTAGCAGGAGCCAAACAAGCATCAACAGTAGGTGCAGCTGCACCAGAATTTTGACCAAGCTCAATTGGGACGCGATGTGCTCATCCCACTTGATTTGAAAGGTGGCGATGGAGATGTTGTTATTGTTGTACAGGGGCCACATGTGTAGCTGGTGGTGGTTGGGGAAGACGCTTGAGCAATTCATTAAACTTGTTATCTACTCTTGTCTCGGACGACTTCTCCATGGCATGTATCTTCTCCATAGCCTCTTCAAATCTGTTTAGCACATCTCGCACCTGGCCACTCATCATTTGCTGAAATTTATCATGCAACTCCTTGTTCGTCATGTTCTCCCAGTCAATCTTGTCGGCTTGTGGTCCTACCATGGTTAGCAGCAATAGTAACACACAAGAATATGATCCTACAGACTACTAGAAAGTGGCAGGATGTCACAAATCCGTCAAGCGAATCTCAAATTCTTACCAGTTCTTACCCAGCAGCAGGTGGTGATCAGCAACCTCTGTAGTCAAAACTCTCAAAGCTTGGGTAGAGCGATTACCTGGGAGAGTCAAACACACGACGTAGATCTATGTGGAGCTGGGAAGGCTTATACTAGGGTAGCAAAAAGGGTCAGCAATAATCAATTCAGAGATGCAAAGTTGAATAAATGCTCAATGACGGTACTGTGCTGGTCCTAGTCTAGACCGTGCTAGAGACGCGAGCCTAGAACACTTACAAAATCACGGCGCTACACGGAAACAAGGGAAGAGCACACTCTGATTTTTTTTCTTTTTTTGCGCTCTTTTTTTAGCTCCTCTTTTTTTTGCCGAAAAATCACTATAATGGCGAGTGTCTCAAAACTCTTCCCAAGTCAAGATAACAGGATAGACACGAAATTTTTGCGACCAATTTTTTTTCCGACTGCCCGGACCCAAAAACTGGAAACGGCTCAAAAAAACTTTCTATAACGGCGACTGTTCAATACGCTTGGAAACACCTAAAAATAGGATAGCCATATTTTTTTCCCCGAAACCTACTCAGGCAAGGAAACACGAATCCGAAAATAGATGGATCTCGAAAACAAGCCTAATATGAAAAGAACTCGGATTGGTGGTGGATATATGGTGGTATATGGCAGCAGTGGTAGGATATGGCAGTGTTGGTGGTATATGGCAGCGGTGATAGGATATGCCAGCGGTGATGGTATATGGCAGCGGTGGTAGGATGGTGCGGCGGCGGCGTGACAAACTGTGACAGAACTCCAAACTCTAAAGGACTAGACGCGACCAGCAACTTGACACGACGATGCAACCACAAATTCAACAAAGCAAAATACTGAAAAGACTATGCAAAGGCTCAGACTGGTTCGGATATGATGAACTAACCCTAATTTTTTGTGTGGCTTTTTCTTGGACTGTAGGTATGAAGAACAGACTCGATATATAATACGAAAAACTGTAAAATCTCATCGAGCAACCTAAAAATATGATACCACTTGATAGAGGCAAAGGTGTCCCGTCTTTCGATGAGATGGTGATTATCGTTTCGGAGGAGTAGATTTTGACGATCCGACTACGTACGTGCGAGGACGTCGGACCATAGCAATCGCTAAACCAACTCCGAGAGGTTATTGACCATGTCGGAGCCCGATCAACCTGACCATGAGGGTCTATTTCCTGCGAGCAAACAAAGAACAAGCAAGAAACTGAAATTGCAATCTCGATATTGTGAATATAATATGAAAGCTTTATTGATCAAGATGGGGTTCTGTGACGTCTTGGTCTGGTCGTTGAACACAAACAAAGTACGCAAAGTTACAGCTATGAGAACTTTTAATCTAAACAAAACCCAAAGTCTAAACGACGCCCTAAGGGTTGTATATATGGAGGAAGAGGGGGGAATTTCGTGGCCCTTGGGGAAGGGGTCCGAAACCAACCCTATCTCTTGTTTCCCCACACATACGGACTCTAAAAACAGCCTATACTCAAGTATTTTGAAATTGCATGGGCTTGGCCCAATAATAAGGTGACGCGGCACCTAGAATAGCCTCTGGACGAAAGTTATGAAGTAGCATCTTGTATATTTCATCCAAGGCTTCATGCACTCATTATGGTGGCTTCAACGTCCTGAAATCATCACCTGTAACTCCGTTCTTGTTCCCCTTGCGCATGCCATCATCTCCATGCTTGTTCTTGCTCTAATGTTCATCCTTCTCCAAGCTAGGCCCTTCATTTGTAAGCAAAACAAATGTATCCAATTTAGGCAGCATCATATTCTCATGAACATCATTACCAAGAAACGAAAGTACCTGGTAATTTAATTGGAATGCGTGATCTCTAGTAGTTGGTCCAGTACGTATAGCAGCAGGGATTGTGGGTTTAACAATGGTATTGATGTCCTCATCACTACTAATAAGTTGTTTCCTTTTGAGATTGTGTATGGTTTCCTACCTCGTGCACCTATTGATTTGTTGCCTCTTCCATGTTCGGAGAAGGTTAATTTTCATGCTAAACAACGTGCTGAATTGATCTTAAAAATGCATGAGTTAACTAAGTAAAACATTGAGATGTATGAATGCTAAATATAAACTTGCTAGAGATAAAGGTAGAATACATGTTGTCTTTGCACCTGGAGATCTTGTTTGGTTACATTTGCGTAAGGATTGGTTTCCTGATTTGCGCAAATCAAAGCTAATACCACATGTCGATGGTCCTTTTAAGGTGTTAGAGAAAATAATTGTTAATGCATATAAACTTGAGCTGCCTGCAGATTTTGGGGTTAGTCCCACTTTTAACATTGTAGACTCAAAGCCTTATTTGGGTGAGGAAGATGAGATTCATGTCAACAAGGGGAGGACGATGAGGACATCAATACCATTGTTACATCCACATCCCCTGCTGTGGGAGTCCTGGACTAGGGGGTCCTCGAGCGTCCGGTCTATTGATGTGGGCTGGACTGATAGAGCGTCAAGATACAAGACAGAGGATCATCTCACGTGTCCGGTGGGGACTCTCGCACGCGTGGATGGCAAGTATACGTGTCCGGATATATCGTGCCTTTTTGTAAAACTAACTCTGTGCAAACCTTAAGCCCCTCTGGTGTCTATATACACCGGAGGGTTAGATCGGAGGCAGGATGACAACATTGCTAGGCTAGCTCTCTAGGGTCAGCCTCAACGATCTCGAGGTAGATCAACTCTTGTAACCCTTATACCCTCAAATATAATCAAGCAAGAGTAGGGCTTTACCTCCATTAAGAGGGCCCGAACCTGGGTAAATGTCAGATTTCAGGATTCGGCAACCCGTGAGAGGTTCGAACACTGGGGTGCGTGCGGAGATCTCAACCTGCCCAGCCTACCTACTCGTGATTCTCCCTAGCCTAGCATGTAGAGCTCACAGAGACACAAAGACACAAAGATTTATACTGGTTGGGGCCACCGTTGTGGTGTAATACCCTACTCTAGTGTGGTGTGGTGGATTGCCTCGAGGGGCTATGGATGAACTAGTACAAGGATGAACAAGCCTCAGGAGGTGAGGTGTTCTTGAGCCGGTGTGGTGCTCTACTTGCTCTGGTTTTCGGTCCCTCTCTATGGTGGTGGCTAAGTCCTATATATACTACCTTGGTCCTCCTCCCAAATATGAGCGGGAAGGGATTCCACAACGAAGGGATTTGAAAGGGGACAAGTAGTACAGTCTATCCCGACAAAAGTAGTCTTCTCCTGCGAAAAGCCTTTGGTCGTGACGCTGCGGTGGGCTCGGCGATGACCTCCTTCCTGCCATCCTGGCGGTCTTGGTCTTGTTGCACCAGAATGGAAACCTTTGGCTGATTCCTCGGGACTCCGCGCCTGTGGCTTGCCTCCCTTGCACCAAAGAGGAAACCTATGCTCTGCACCCGCCTAGTCTTGGTCGTCACGGCTCACCTCAGCTGGGCCTCATGAGGTAGCTGCATAGAACTCTCCACCCCTCAGGAGCCCTCCTGAGGAGGCCAACTCCTTCGGGGGTCTTGGTGTCGTCCGCCTCACGAGGCTCGGCCCCTCGCGAGGGTCTTGCTATGTTGGTGTTGAAGATGGGCCATACCAGGCCATCGATGGAGCCATGTGGTGGGCCGCAGGCAGGCAGGACTGGATACCCCAAGTCCAGGACGCCGACAGTAGCCCCCGGGCCCAAGGCGCGCTCAGACTTGGCCTCCAGGCGAATCCAAAGGGCAAGTGTGGACCGCCGTGGGCCCTAACCGCCTACGGCCTTGATGTTGCGTGGCGACTGATTGGACGTGGGCGACCCCGCTTCCCCATGCTACCTCGGCAATTGCCTGACTTGCCTAGTCGATGCTGCATGCAGAGGGTCATGATGGCGCGAGGTCGTGGAGGCCGGTGGTTGGCCTCCCTTGGCTATAAATGTGAGGGAGGGGCAGAGCCCCCTGTCCGTCTTCCCTTCGTCTTGTTCCCACTCGCTCCTTTCCTCTCCGCATTGCTCCCATGGTGTTGCCGAAGAGGTTCTCAGCGGCCGAGAAAGGGAAGGCCCCCAAGGAGGAGCCAGCCTCCCCTCCTCCCAAGAGGGGCCGTGGCTGTCCTTGCAAGCACCCTGCGGTCGCTCCGGTAGCATCCAGGGGGCGCGTGCGCGCAACCCCCAAAGGTAGCATTGCGCTGGGCGCCCGCGATGGAGCCTCTTCCCGTGGCAGGGGCTAACGGCCCCGGAGCAGCCCCCATGATGAAGGGAGGCGCGCCGTGATTGTGTGCCCGCCTCGGCCGCGCTTTTCTTCGCTGGAGGTGCTTCCCGAGTTCGTGGTGTGGTCGGAGAGCCTGGCTGGCACCTCCCTCCGGCTCCCTCGCTTCTTATCCGGCGAGCTTCCTTCTTTGAGGCTTGCTGGCCTCTGGCTGCAGGCCGATGGGTGCTGCAGCAGAGCCTCATGGGTCAGCATCGAGGTTTCCGCCTCTGGCAGTGTGGTGCTGGCCTATGGCTGGCAGACTTTCGCCCGCGCGCCTGGCCTGGGCGGAAGGTGCACCCTCCACATTAAGTACAACGGCCTGGCGACCCTCTACGTGAGGGTGTTCAGGGGGATGACCATCGCGTGGGGTGCTGCCCGGAGGACAGCAGCGACGACGACGGTGGCGATGGCAAACTTGGCCTTGGCGATGCGCGCTCCTCTTCTCGTGGCGGCAGCTCCTCCTCAGATGAGAGCTCGAGCTGTGGTGGCTACGACTGGCCTCCATGTCGTCATGCTCATGTCGAGGACGCCGGTGGCTTGTCCCGTCGCAGCGCTCCAGTGATGCCGGAGAGGAGCCCAGCCTGAAGCTGGGGCCCGGTGAACTTGGACTCAGGGCCGGTGGCCCCAGATCTCCTCTGGGAGAACTGGTGGAGCGTCGGGCTACCTTGAGGCGCTGCTTGAGGATGCGGCGCTGGTGCGAAGCCCGCATGCCTTCGGGCCCTCTTTGTCTAGCTTTTCCTTTATCCTGCAAATCGATAAAAGAAGAATGTACCCTGTGAGGGCATGTAATGAACTGCTGTTGTTATGCCTTTTTATGTTATGGTTGTCGTCCTTGATGCTGTGTTGTAGTGTTTGTAATTTGGCTTAGCTTGATACGTGCAGTCGTCCTCCGCCTCATGAGAACCTATCCTTAGGTACTTGACAGGGCACCCAGGACATACACCCTGTGCCCTCAAGAGATACACCTTCACTACAAAAAAAAAGACACATCCATGACATTTTGGGCCGAACGAATTTTTTTTCTGTCATACATATGACACTTCTATGACAAGAATTGTGACAAAACCCGGTATCATCATAGATGTGGTGGGCTCCTACTTCTATGACAAAAAATCATGACAGAAAATGGGCTTTTCATCCTGGGCGGGCCGGAGATGCAACTACATGACATTCTTTGGGCCGTCCATGACGGAAAAAACCGTGGTAGAAGCGAGGGGGAGAAAAATTTCGGGGAGTTGCCGGTTACGGCGGGAGGTCGGGGGCGGAGCGATGCGCGTTTCTCTCGTACGTACGCGCGTGTGTGCGCGGCGTTGGCTCTAACAGAAGCCGAGCGAGGCATTGGGCTCTAACTGAACCCGAGCGATTGCACTGCAGGCTACGTGTTACTGAACCTGAGCGATCGATCGATTGCTGTTAACTGAACCCGATGGAGCGATTGCTTCGCTACTGCTGCTAACTGAAGCCGATCGATGTTGCCTCTGGGATGAACAGTGAGCGTTGCGTAGGGGGGGAGGGTTGGATGAACATTGAGCGGTGGCGTTGCCTCTGGATGAACAGGAACCCGTGGTGTGGAGGGCTGGATGAACAGTAGATGATGGAGGGGTGGCCGTGGAGGGGTGGTTGAACTGGACCCCGTGGTGTGGAGGGCTGGATGAACAGTAGACGGTGGAGGGGTGCCCGTGGAGGGGTGGTTGAACAGTACCGGTGGAGTAGCGCGCGGTGGAGGCTGGATGAACAGGATCCCGCGGAGGCTGGAGGAGGTCGACGGTGGAGATGAACAGTATCCCGTGGAGTCCCGTATTGCGGTACGCCACACCCCTCCCGATGAACAGGACCCCCGTTTCGACCATAGGAGGTCCGTTTCATCCGTTTTGCGGTACGCCACACCCCTCCTGATCAACAGGACCCCTGTTTCGACCGTAGGAGGTCCATTTCCTCCGTTTTGCGGTACGCCGCACCCCTCCCGATCAACAGGACCCCCGTTTCGACCGTAGGAGGTCCGTTTCCTCCGTTTTGCGGTACGCCGGGCCCCTCCTGATCAACAGGACCCCATTTCGAACGTGGCCGGTCGAACACAAGGCCGTTTTCTCTGTTGTGCGGTACGCCAGGCCTCGTTTCCATCGCCTGTTCCGTCCAAGCCCTCCCGATGAACACGACCACGCATTCCGTTCCGACCCAGCCGGTTGACTCCCCATGAACACGACGACGACGCTGTTTCTCTGTTCCGACCCAGCCATGTACGTATGCACGATAGGCGTTAGAGACCCTGCCCGTATGTACGTACGTGGCCGTATTTTCTTTCTTGCACCTTCGCCGCTGTACGTACGTGTACATGCTACGTGCGCGCCTCTACTACGACACGTGTGCGCCTCTACATCCACTAGTATATATGTACGTACACGTTCGCGGCCAGAATGACAACGCTACGTACGCTTCGACCAGGTGGGTCCCGACTGTCAGGCACTTCCTTGCGTGCGAAGATGTAGCTGGTGGGTCCCAACAGTCAGGGGGGCGAATCGTTTTGGTTTTTTTTTGCCCGGACGCACTTCCTTGCGTGCGAAGATGTAGCTGGTGGGTCCCAGTAGTCAGGGGGGCGAATCTTTTTTTTTTGCCCGGACGCACTTCCTTGCGTGCGAAGGTGTCGCTGGTGGGTCCCAGTGGTCATGGGGGTGAATCATTTTGTTTTTTTGCCCGGACGCACTTCCTTGCGTGCGAAGATGTAGCTGGTGGGTCCCAACAGTCAGGGGGAAATGTTTTTTTCACGAAATACAGTGGCCCGTCCGGTGGGTCCCAGCTGTCAGGTGGAGGAATCATTATTTTCCGTGTAATAAGGAGGCACTTCTTTGCTGGGGCCATGGACCCAGCTGTCAGCCTCTCCACGTACAGTCCACATCCGATGGAAGTCGTTTGTTGACCACGTTGACCACGCTGCGCCGAGAGCACCAGGGCGGTGGACGACGGCGAGGCCTAGGAAGAGGACGACGGGGAGCCGGGGAATACGCGACAGTGGAAGCCCGCGCAGAGAGGAGTACGAGGGTTCACTAGTTCGGCTGTGGTGTGAGGCTGCCGTCGCCGCAGGGCCTGGCCAGCAGTGGGAATAGCAGGGGGTGGTGAGGCCTCTGCGGCAGCACAGCCGACCACGGGAGGCAGGAGCATGCGACACGACCGGCGCTGCTTTGGGCGGCTGGAGCAAGAAGACCGGAGGTTGAAGAAGCACTACGGCCGTTCGATGGACATCGTACGGTCACTGGAGCTCGAATCGTTCATATTGACTAAAGTTGACAAATGCCCCCGTCCCAGTCAACTTAGTAGGCCCACAAGTCAGCCTCCCACCATGGTGGGTAGCAGCTAGCAAAGGGAGTATTCATTTTTTTGTGCGTAAGGAGGTACTTCCGGTGGGTCCGAGCTGACAGCGCGGGAACGTTTTTTTTCACAAAATACGCTGGCCGTCCGGTGGGTCCCAGCAGTCAGGGGGGAAACGTTTTTTTCAAGAAATAAGGTGGCCCGTTCGGTGGGTCCCTACTGTCAGGTGGAGGAATAATTATTTTGTGCATAATAAGGAGGCACTTCCTTGCGGCCGTCTGGACCCAGTTGTCAGCCTCTCCATGTACAGTACTCTTCCGATGGAAGTCGGTCGTTGACCACGTTGACCACGCCGAGCCGAGAGCAACAGGGAGGTGGTCTGGACGACGGCGAGGCCTAGGAAGGGGACGACACGGAGCCGGGGAAGACGCAGCAGTGGTAGCCCGCGCGGAGAGGAGTACGAGGGTCCACTGGTTCGGCTGCGGCGTGAGGTTGCCGGCGCCGCAGAATAACAGGGGGTGTGGGTGAGTAGAGGGATACCCTGGGCCAGCGGTGGGAGTAGTAGGGGGCGGTGAGGCCTCCATGGCATCACAACCGGCCACGAGAGGCAGGAGCACGCGTCACGACCAGCGCTTCTTTGGGCGGCTAGAGCAAGAAGATCAGAGGTTGAAGAAGCACTATGGCCGTTGGATGGACATCGTACGGTCATTGGAGCTAGAATCGTTCATATTGACTAAGTTGACAAAGCCCTCCGTCCCCGTCAACTTAGTTGGTTCACAAGTCATCCTCCCACTATGGTGGGTCTCATCTAGCAGGGTGGGTATTCATTTTTTTTGTGCGTAATAAGAAGGCCCTTCCTTGCGTGCGAAGATATAGCTGGTGGGTCCGACATGTCAGCGGGGGGAACATTTTTTCGTGAAATACAGAGGCCCTTCCGGTGGGTCCCAGCTGTCAGGTGGAGGAATCGTTATTTTGCGCGTACAGTCCACGGCCGATGGATGTCGTTCGTTGACCACGTTGACCAGGCCGCATCGAGAGCACCATGGCGGTGGACGACGGTGAGGCCTAGGAAGGGAATGACACGGAGCCAGGGAAGACTTGGCAATGGTTGCCCACGCGGTGGGGAGTACGAGGGTTTACTGGTCCGGCAGCCGTCGCCGGAAAATAACAGGAGGTGTGGGTGAGTAGAGGATTGGCCTGGCCAGCAATGAAGTAGGGTGGGGCGGTGCGGCCTGTGCGGCAGCACAGCATGCCACGGGAGGCGGGAGCAGGCAGTCCCACCGGAGCTGGTTTGGGCGGCTGGAGCAAGAAGATCAGATATTGAAGAAGCATCACGGCCGTTGGATTAACATCCAACGGTCACTGTTGCTAGAATCATTTGTGGACTAAGTTGACCAAGCCAAAGTAAACGTCAACCTAGTAGACCCACAAGTCAGCCTCCAAATCTGTCCCAAACAGCATACAGCCCGAAATTTCTAGCCGGATTCAAATTAATTTTAAATCTAAATATACCTTAATTTAAATTCAATGAAATTTTACCCGCACAAAAACAATGAAATTTAAAATATCAAAATCCGAAAGAAAACAGTATTTGGGAACTAATTGCATGTTTGCTATATATTTTTCATTTTACAGCCCATTTATTATTACTTATAGCCCATTTATTATTACTTATAGCCCATTTCTTATTACTTATAGCCCATTTCTTATTACTTATAGCCCATTTTCTGGGCAAAATGCATCCCTGCTCATCTTGAAAGATGCCCAGCAGGGCGTAGAAAAGCAAGTAGGCCTATGTTGGTTATTCTGCAAAAAACAAAATAGCTGACTAGCCATTTTTCAGAAAGGAAAAAAACAAACTGGGCTGGTCATGTGCTAAACATATGAAATAAAAGCCTGGGCTAGATGGGCCACGGGTCCCGCACAACCCAGTAGATACCCTTCTCCGTCTCGAAAAAACAAAATTACTGCGCGCGCTGCTGGGTCCCTACTGTCATCCTCACCATGTACAGTCATCTCCTTATTCCTCTCGGTTGTTGACCATGTTGACAGCACCAGAGGGCGGCGCCGCGGCGAGCGCGGAGGACGATGGTGAGGCCTCGGATGGGAACAAACAAGAGCCGGGGAAGATCATAGCCAGCCGTGGGAGGCGGGAGCAGGCGGTCCCGCCGGCGCTGGTTTGGCTTTGGCAGCTCGAGGAAGAAGAGACTGAAGAAACGCGACAAACATTGAATGTCAATCGAACGGTCAAGGTAGGCACAATCGTTTTTTTGACTAAGCGGACACCAAGTAGCATACTTTTTTATATATAGGAAGAAAACTTCGAGGAAAGTGCGTTCGTCTGCCGTCCTCCTCACAGGGAACGTTCACCACATAAGTGACCAGCACCCTTGATTTTCAACCGAGAGGTCTTGGGTTCGAGTCCGAGGAACTCTCAATTTTGTCCTCCTTCCTTCCTCGCAAAAAAAGGGAAAGAAAATCAAAGACTTGGGAAGGCGTACAGAACAATCTAGTGTACCAATAAAGAGACGTTGCCGAGTTTTAGAAAAAATAAAGATGTGCTCCTGTAGCTGGTTCGAATCCAAACCTAGACTATGACTATATATGGTGTTATGCTACTCTGCAAGTAATGAAACTGACATATCCAACATTCGCTTCTCCTCTTCTCTACTTACTCTGCCTAGCATCAGAAGCTCTGGCCGCAGCAACCATGTCTGCTGGCTGCTCATCCACCTATTCTTCAGCAGACAACAGCCAGATATGTGCCAAGTCGCCACCCGTACCATCGCCTGTGGGTCTCATCACACCCCCGCCGGCACGCGCACCGCAGCCGATTGCTCATCGCAACCCGCTGCCGTTGGTCTGGTGCCACTGCTGCAAATCACGCAGAGTCATCCGTCGCGTCTCAACCACAATCCGCAACCCTGGACGAGTCTTCTACAAATGCCTGAATCATGGGGTAATAATATGTTTAAGTGTTGTTCTGCTGCTTTCAGTTGCTGATTTTTTAATAGTTTGGTTGATGATCTTCCAATTTGATTCATGGAGAAAAGGGAAGATTCGTGTGATTTGTATTTCTGGGAAGTTGCTGATGTGGGGGAATGCAACTACGCTGATTATTTGGTTAGCCGAGGAACCCCAATACCAACAGGTTGGGGTGTTGGACAAGTAACTTAAGGAACGACAGAAGAGGAAGATGCAGAGCAGAAGGTTAAAGACGCAGTTCCTCTGATCATGGCCAAGCAACAGCTGCTGAACGGCCTTGACAGCAATGAGGAGATGAAAGAGCTTGTGAAGATAATGGGCAAAATCGATGTGCTCTGTAGGATGATGGTCTCTTTATTTGCAGTGTATGTAGCACTCGTGATGTATTCAGTGGCTACGACATGAGCACTTTGCTAAAACTAGTAATGAATGAAACCTGTGTAGCAGGCTGGGCGTAGTGTTGTGAACATCTAATGATTTCTATTAACGGAAATCAGGGGGTATCCCCTTTTTCTCATATAAATAAATAGATAGCAGAGGCCCTGTCGGGTTATCTTTGTTCTCATTCGAAGACGTCGAGCAAATTGCAGTCCAACAGCAAACTATGTCATCAAATTCAAGTTTCACAGCCAAATATGAGTACAACTAAACAACAATGTCATCATGTTTTAGTTGTCATACAATCACCAAACACAAATCAGCATACATAACAAGTGATGTTCTCACAGCAAAATACTAAACAACATGTTCATCAGGTTTCAGTTGTCATAGCAAACACAATTTCACATAGTAGATAAAAAAATGTCTTCTGACAGGCAAATACGAGAAAAGCAATGTAATCATCATCCGTGGAAGCAGCGTCAACATCTTCGCCATGTGTAGTAGTCTGAATCGTAATTCCCCACGCCGTCATCTTCTTCTTCGTCCTCAACGTCCTCGAACGTTGGCTTCTTCTTGATCAACTATTGTATGTCCACAGCACGACAGGCAATCTTTTCGCCGGCGTCATTGACGTGATGGTTCTCAAAGATATTAGGAACATCTGTGTTATCTTGTAAATCAGGAGCAGTGTAAGCATCATCTTGTTGTGCAACTTCATTAAACGAATTCCTCTGCTCAAACCTTTGCAATACTCTCCAGTCATCGCTATGTGCAATTGTGTCTTCCAAGAAAAATATCTGTGTTACTTGATTTGCCAAAATAAAAGGCTCGTTGGTCTGGTACGCCGCCTTGACATTGATGGATTTGAAATAATCATCAGCTCTGGGTTTTGCGATCCTGGAAAACAGGTTATACCAACGACAACACAACAGAACCACACACCGATGATCCTCGAAACTGGAGATATACTGCAACTGAACAATGTCTGTTATGTTAGCATACATTTCAGTTGTCTCTTTATCATACGTATCCGTGCTCATGATGGCACTGCTTTGTGTCTTCCTGCCTTTGTCTTGTGCAAGGGTGTTGTAGTGCACATCTCCAACAAAGCAAGATTCATAATGTCTTACCCGAGTATCAGGATCCATTGCTAGTGAGTAAAGGGCATCATCAACTGCCTGCCCATCCTCCCGCATCTTCTTAACCTATGGTTAGAAAATAGACAAGCTGATCATCTTATGTACTCAATATATTAAAAAAACTGACAGTGCACTTCAAAAGCTTACATGGTTCTTGAACCATTTCGCAAATCCTGCCATAACCAGTTTGTCAATGTTTCTTGGATTTTGCGGCAGTAACTCCTCTTTGTACATGCTGCACAACATAGTGATCGCGTCAAACATCTAAATATATAAGAATGTGCTGCAAGTTTAGTAGATTATGATGTATAAGCCGCAGTACTGCACTTACTTGATATAAGATAGTATCTCAGGACAGTTATTCAACACATACCAAACCATTTTGTCCAAATCTTTAGGTTTGTCCTCTTGTCGACTCTTCCCTGTAACTCGAACAGAATAATCGAAAACATTGAGCCCGGGATTGTCTTCACCCACCTCTTTGCTATGCTGATCAGCTGTTTCAATGTATTTTGAGCAGAAAGTCAACGCTTCTGTAGCAATGTAGGCCTCTGCAATGGAACCCTCGGGTCTAGCTCTATTCCTAACATAGCCCTTGAAAGTGCCTAGCCGCCTTTCAGTAGGGTACATCCAGCCATACTATAATGGACCTCTAAGTAGTGCCTCATCAGGTAGATGAACAGACAAATGCACCATCACATCAAAGAAGGCTGGAGGATATATCTTCTCAAGGTCGCATAGGATAGCTGGTATCTTGTCTGTAAGACGCTCCAAAGCATCTATCCTGATATTTCTACTGCAGAGTTCCCTGAAGAATTGTCCCAACTCTGCAACTGCTCTGTATAAGTCAGGGCAGCCCAATCCTCTAAGGATAACAGGTAAAACCCTTTGAAGTAGGACGTGGCAGTCATGAGTTTTCAACCCTTGTACCTTGTTTCCATCTGCACTGACTCTCCTTTCAGGGTTGGAAGCAAATCCATGTGGGAATCTCACACGTGACAGGACCTCACAGAATTCTTTTCTTTTTACCTTGTCCAAGACGTACACAGCTGGTGCCATATCCCGTGGTTTACCTTCATCTTGCACCTGCAAATCCTTTCTGATACCCAGATGTGTCAAATCAATCCTAGATTTTAAGGTATCTTTCGTCTTGCCTTCAATGTTAAGAAGTGTGCCGATAATGCTGACACATATATTTTTCTCGATGTGCATCACATCAAGATTATGCCGCAGATCCAAATCTTTCCAATACTCCAAGTCCCACAAAGTGTACCTGCGGGTAAACAATAATCTCTCTTCTATTGTGCCACGCTTCCTTTTCCCGCTACCATTACCAAGATGGTTTCCTGGTGTAATATGCCTGACCTTCTCTAATTCCACTTGCAACTCATCGGCGGTGAGCCTCTTTGGCGCATCACGGTTTTCATGCTTTGCATTGAACACATGTCTTCGGTATTTTCTAGGATGCGGCTTGTCCTTGGCAAGGAAACGATGGTGTCCAATGTAACAGATCCTGCTAACTATTGCGTATGACAGCGGATTCCTGTCACAGCGAACACATGCATTGTAACCATGTGTCGTTCGCCCTGACATAGTGCCCAAAGCCGGATAATCATGGATGCACCAAATTACAATAGCGCGCAAAAATAAATCAGCTGGTGGGCTACTATATAGGTCTCGAGTGAGAACACCCTTCCATAGCTGTTGAAGTTCCTCCACAAGAGGCTCCATGCACAAATCAAAATCCTTTCCAGGACTTTTTGGACCTGGGATGAGCAAGGCCATCATGTAGTTTGATTCTTTGGTGCAGACATTTGGAGGCATGTTGTAAGGGATAACAAGCACTGGCCAGATGCTATATGTGGCGCTCTGGTGGCCAAATGGGTTAAATCCATCTGAAGCTAAGCCAAGTCTAATGTTTCTCGGCTTAGCAGCAAACTCTTTGTGTTTATCATTGAAGCTTTTCCACTCACTACCATGAGATGGATGGCTCATTACATTCTGATCTCTGTACTCCTGGTTCCTAGAATGCCATAGTACATCCTCTCTTGTTTCAGCATCATGAAACAACTTCTGCAATCTTGGTGTAATTGGAAAATGTCTCAGAACATTATGAGGAACCCTCTTCACAGCATCGCCATCTTTCCATCTTGATGATTTGCATTTCGGGCATTCACTTAAGTTGGCATAATCCTTCCGGAACAGAACACAATTATTCTTACAAACATGGATCATATCATATCCAATTCCAACTGCACGAAGGAGATTCTTCATTTTACTATAGGTGTGTGGCAGCTCAGACGCATCTGGGAAAGATTTGCGGAAAACAGCCAACATCGCATCGAATGATTTGTTGGTCATCCGCTCAGATGTCTTCACCTGAAGAAAGGTGACCATAGCTGAGAATACTGACATCTTATTTCCTGGGGTGACAGCAACGTTGCATTGTTCCAACATGCGGGCCCACTGTTTTTCTTCTACAGGTGAAAGTTCATGGAATGCACGAGCATTTCGTAGCATTGTTTCAATGTTGGTCAAACTCACTGGATCCGCCACCACCACCTCCTCCTCCTCTTCCACCTGAGCATCAGGCAGATCAAGATGGTGATCTGCTGCTTCCACATAGTCAATAACATTGACGTTCACAGCTTCACCATGATGAACCCACCTAGTATATGTGACCGACATCCCATACAAGTGTAGATGATTTTGCATAGTTGACTGGGGTCTTGTAACTAAATTCATACAACTGCTACATGGGCAGAGCACATCTGATTTCGGACCACCGTACTCAGCTGTGATAAATTTCATGAGTTTTCAACCCCCTCGACATATGCAGCGGAGAATCTTTGAGCGGAAGTTATCCAAGTCCTGTCCATCTGTTAAACAAAAAAATTAGTTCTTCTACTAGATATTACAGGAAAAACAAAAATGCTTTTTTATGAAGTCCAGAAAAAAATACCTAGGTCGATGTCTAAAGCTATGGCAAGATATTTGGACGAGCAGATCTAAGTAACGAAATATATGTAAAGCTAATTCAGCAAACAGATTTGAGTGCTAAATTATGGCAGGCTGTTTCAGCAGTCAATGAGCCCGAGCACACAGCCATCGAACTATCGAAGGCCATCGCAGCAACAAAGATCGAGTATAAAACGGTGTAGAGCTATTTCACCTAACAGATTGGCTATTAGACCATGGCAATCTACGTCACAATAAATATATGGCAGTATATTTTAGCAACTAATCGGCCTTTGCATGCCATCTCAGCTAAGAAGATTGAGTACAGAACATGGCAAGGAAGCTTCTTAAGCAGAGCCTATTGATAGTAAACTACTTCGGCAAACAGTGAGATTAACAGTGCCTATCAGCTAACATTCAGTGCTACACCGACATGAACGGGGCCTCAGTCTAGAATGCGTGTACCGTGGGAGAAGCTGACCGCCGTGCGTCTCCACACGAACGTCGCCAGCGGTGGCGACACTGACCGCCGTGCGCCTCCATAAGAACGTAGCCAGAGGTGGCGTCGCGGCTAGATGAGGGCAGTCTACGAGAGCGTACTGTGGGAGCGAGAGGATCGCCATGCGTCCCCTCGACAAACTGCGGCGCCAACGTATCGGTGCAGCGGGGAGGGCGCCTTTGGCGGAGCGAATGGAGTGGAGGGGGGACGGGGGGGAGGGGGGTTTGGGGAATATTTGGCCGAAGGGCGGTTGAATCGAATTTGGGGGGAATTTTTGTGGGGGGGGGGAGGATTTTCGCGCGGTGGGTAGGGGGAGTTTGGCGCATGGTCGGTTTCTCCAAGTGCAGTCCCACATGTCAGTGAAGAGGCAAGCTGAAGCGCGTTCCGTTTGTGTGAGCCGTGTGCAGGACCGAACGTGTGTGGGTGCAATGCGACCGCGATAGGAGTGCTGTGAGTGTACCGCCTTTTTTCGTTTTAAACTAGGTGCTTCGCCCCCTCAAAAAAAATGTTGGTTCGCGCGATCCATCGATACTACTACTAGTAATCCTGTAATCCTTACTAAGGGTCCATTTGGAGTGGAGGAGTAGAAAACAAAGAAATTGAAAATTTTACAGGAATGTACTTTGCTTGACTAGGAGAAACCTTGGAGCTGGAAACAGAGGGATGCAAAATTTTGTTGCGTTCGGCGTGAACTAGTAAAACCAAAGGAACCGGGAGATAGAAGCCAGTGCATGCATCTGCCTCCCATTGTATGAAAATAGTTTTTTATTTACCTGTACATGCAGCTTGCTTGGCCGCTAGCTTGATAACTCACAGGCAATGATTTTTTTAGTACGGCCAACTCACACCTTGCATCGGGCTTCTGCCCAAACATTGGGTTGGAGTAGATTTTTTAGTTCCCGTAAAAGGTACATGCTAGGTGAACTTTCCTATAGAATGAGTGAGGACGTTCCTTTGAACCGAACGCATTACATGTTATTTTTCCGAAGGAAACCAGACCTACGAAAATTCCTGCACACCGAATGGGGCCTAAAACGACGCGGCCGGGTCTTTTCCCGCGCGATATGCTGGGAGGTTGGCTTAGTTGGGTTTTTTAGATTTTTCTTGGTTCAATAAAAAGCAGAGTTGGTGATGATGGTGTGCCTATCATCCTGCAATATAGGTCGTCCGATCTATATCTAACGGATAGGAAGGAAACTATGACAATTTACCCGCAGTCCTCTCCACATTTGCAGATAAGGTTTTCCCTCGTTCATCCTTTTCTCCCACAAGATCTTGATCTTCTGTGCACTAGTACTCCTACAATATGTATATTATTGTGAAAGTTCATATACACCGGCCGAGATTAATGCAAACATGGCAGATTTTCATTACATTTCGAACTTTTATAAGACAGAAAAATAAAAGAAACCCGACCCTAAACCTATTCTACGGCGGCGACCGACGTCCTCCATCTGCAATCTCTATGTACGGGGGCGGGGTTCAAGACCCGTGAAGTGAAGGTGCGGTCTCCGGCGAGGAAGAGTGGAACACGGGATACGGACCGGCCAGTTGGCACACCATGCCCTGCCGCCTCCCATGCCCTACTCATCCTCGGAGGAGTCCCCGACCTCGGCGGTGCCGGACGTTGGATGGCGGCAAGTAGGACGCGTGGCTGACGGTGCTCCCGTCATCGGCCGCCAGCGTGGCCACCGCTTGTGCGGTCGCGTCTGCGTCCGGCTACACCGCTATTGCGTCGCGAGAGGCGACTTGAGTGAGGGCGGCGACCTCGAGCTTCATACCCGAAGACAAGCTCTCCCGCAGAGCATTCGCACTTGCGGTCATGGCGGATGTGGTGTCAGGTAGGAGGATGATGCGCTATGGTGTGGAGGTTAGCTGGGTGTTGCCGCTTTAAGTAGCGCATTCCGGTGAGGCAAAGCGTCCGGGTGCGTCATTAAGTCACCGGAGTTGGTTCCTCGGGCACCGAGCCTCTTAACGACGACATACGAACGGACGACATGAATGCGGGCAGCTGGCGCCGGCTGGGAACGCACCGCGCGACGGCGCGAGGGACGATGGCTTTGGTGTGCCAGGCAACGTTGGAGATGCCATTTGCTCAAATGCGATCCCCGCATGTCATTGAAAAAGCAAGATGACCCGACATGGTCTAAGGTCCAGAGGATGCAGTTGGCCGCGCTACAGCACTCCGCGGACGCGTCGCGGCGCCCCGTGCATCCACGACGAGCCGGGTGTTGGGGTGTCTTTTGATTGTGGCCAAAGTGCACCTTACCAAAATTTTGGTCATGACCCAAAGATTGGTCTTTGTTTGGATGGTTGCCATTTCTTTGTTATGCCAATGAACTCTAGCCAACTCTAGTTCATTTTTCTTGCCAATGTCGGCCAAATCATGGGCAACCAATACCTCAACCAAAATTTTGGCTACCCAATGCTTTGATGGGGCAACCTTGGGCACAAACCAAACATACCGTTGGTCGTGCCACAACACAAACGCCACCCTCGGCACACTAAAACCGACCGTGTCTATCGACGATATGAGTGTGTCGCTCACCGCGGTTGCCGTGTCCAGAGGCGGTGCTGGAGCTGCGCCTCGTTGTTGGCCCCAAAGACCCACATGAACAGTTGTCGGTGGCGAGGAGGTCGTGGGCCAGCTCCTCCATTGGAATAGTCTGTGCTACGTCATC
Organism: Triticum aestivum; assembly: GCF_018294505.1. Lineage (NCBI taxonomy): Eukaryota > Viridiplantae > Streptophyta > Magnoliopsida > Poales > Poaceae > Triticum > Triticum aestivum. The sequence continues at coordinate 347,515,801 of NC_057801.1, forward strand.
CCGACGGGTGTGCCCCACATGTCGGTTTCCCTGTTTTCCCGGCCATATTCGAGCGTCAGTGCTCCGCGTTACGCATTAGGCCTTTCACTATGTAGGCCAAGCGAGACAACTTATTGTTTATTTGAGCCGTTCAAGTGTAATCATGTGGCGTTTGCTTATTTCTCATTCCTCTCCAACCCTCTTCTCCATCGATCATGTCGCCCTCCAGTCAAGTCCATCCTCCCGCATGCCTCATTTGAACATTCCACCGAGTATCATTCGCATGTACCCACCCTAGTCCTCTTTCAATAGATCTCTGGACCCCGAGAAGAAATCGAGAGGGAACGAGTGGGGGCACGTGATACCTAAGGCGGATTCAAAATTTTGAACCGGTGATCATAGCATCCGCAAATCATATATAAAGGGTATTCAATGTTCGTTTCATTTTTGAACGTACAATATACTCCCTCCTATCCTTTCTACCTCACATATAAGTTTATGTGTAGTCAAAGTATCTCTACTATGATAAAAAAGGTATCAACATTCAACAACGCCCAATCAATATTGTTAGATACATACGTACTCCTAGATTTGTACTCGAGATGGTTTCCAATTTGACTATTGACAAGATTAATAGTACTCCTTTCACATAGGTGAGTAAGTCATTTTAGGTTGTGCACCGTGAACAAGGAGGAGGGGAAAACGAGAGACATTAATGTTTATTTGCTAATTAATAGTATTGCATGCAATGAACTAACCATTGCATGTCATGTTTGATAGTCTCAGGTCATTAAAAGCATGCACACCCTCATCTCTTATTGGTTCATATGTCAAGAAACAAGAAACGAGGTAGAAGTTAATGCACCGCGCCTACGTGTTTTGGGATTATTTGGTTTTCATAAGATGACTTACACACCTAGACGGAGGGAGTACATGAGATGTATAATGTGAAAATTATATCATTGGAAACTCCTTTCACATACGAAATTGACCATATGCTTTGTGTAAGTTGCATGTCATATATTATTACTCCAATATTTGGTCAAAGTTAGCCTCGAAAAACGCATTAGACCCTGTATGCTTTGTGTAAGTTGCATGTCATATATTATTACTCTAACATTTGTGTAAGTAGCATGTCATATATTATTACTCTAACATTTGGTCAAAGTAGTATAGTGGAAGTGGATCCTCTGACATAGGTATCCCTGCCTTACCCTCCCTTTCAATGACTTACCGGCGGACCCCATGCTTGCTAGGCCCCGCATTTCAGTTACTCAATGGGTTCGGCCATGTCAGGGGATCCTCATCCGTAGTATACTCCCTCTGTTTTTATTTACTTCGCATAAAATGGAGGGAGTAGTGGTATAATAAATGACGCAGGCGGGGGAGGGGGAGGGACGTCGGTTTGGTCTCAACTACGGTCCCACAAGCGAGCGAAAATGCAAGACGAAGGGCGTTCCATTCGGTGAGCGACGTGGATGGTCCAGCGTGCCGGGCTGCAACGCGAACGCGACAAGAGCGATGTACAGTCAAAACCGATTGACCGGTCGTCACCGGAACCACTATTCACACCAGAACCTTCGCTGCTCGGCCTATGCCAGCCACTTCCCTAAAACCACACCAAATCTCCAGCCCATTCCCCCACCTTTCGATCCGCTAGCCCGCATCAAGCGTCCCCTAGTTCGCCGGAAAGCCATGGTGCACCGCAAGATCACTTACTACAAGATGCTGACGCCGGAGCGCCGCGCAGAAATCGCGGCGGCGGTCGGCGCCACAGACCTCCGTTCCCAAGCTCGCTTTGCGGCGGGCCAATCCCCGAGTTCTCTGGAGCCAAGCTACGAGGAGGAGGAAGCCGATCCAATGTTCACTGCGGAGGTCGCGGCGCAGAAGGCCCCTGATGGGTATGAGACGATGGACGTCGACTTCGTGCTGGCGTCCGAGTCCCCCATGGTGCAGGCGGACCAATGGTTCAACATGGCGATACTCCGGTTGGATAAACATACTCTATGAACGAAAATTATGTATCAGCGATAGGATGGCTGAGTTTGGTTTGTTCACATGCGACATCACATGTCAGTGAGGATGAGTTCCCTTGGTTGGGTTTGCAGCGTGTAGGAGCGAAGTGTGAGGGTGCGGTCCGACCGCGGCGTGCAGGAGCGACCGTGTGAGGGTGCGGTGCGACCGCGACAGCCGTGCGCAAGTGTACCTCCTTCTCATTTTGAAAACTTTAGGCAAGCTTGGCAAAAATGTGTGGCGAAGTTTGGCAATGCAAGGCCTAGACCCAACAAGGATAAGTACGTACTACCTATGTCCGTGTTTATTGGTCCCCATTGTATTTCATGCCAAATTTTGACCATAGATTAAACTAAGAAAATGTTCACGCATGTCACAAAACCTTATATTTTTCAAAACTATGTTCAAATACGAATCCAATGAGATAATTTTTCTTGACATGCATTAACATTTTGTTAGTTAAATCTTTAGTCAAAATTTGGCACAAACTATAAAAGGGACCTATAAACTAGGACGGAGGTAGTACGTACTAGGAGTACTAGTGTTAAAAAAGGAAGGCGGGGTTTTCTTCGATACAAATCCTTGTTTCATGTGTCAATTAATGCGTATTTTTTTCTCGAAAGACCAAAGAGCTAACCATCTCACTCCTCATCACTTGATTAATGCAGCGCCATGCAAACGAACCTTCTCACTTTTGCCTCGATTTTGTTAGTGGCCCTTTGCAAATTGTAATTTTGATATACTGGCCTTGTGTACAAAAAAAATGGAGGTAGTAACTATATTTGAATTCCTTGCCCATTGCGGTGACGTCGACGACTTTTTTTTGTGGTTTGGCGAAGTGCGTTCGACGGAGAACACCATTGAGGAAGACCACGGTAAGTCGTTCGCAAGTGCCGCCTGCAAGCCGAGACAACCGCCTTATTTGCATCCAGGAAGTCCTTTACTAGTACTACTACTAGGAGTACTAGTGCGGTGAGATGGTTTCTCGAAGAAGACAATGGAGAAGCGGAGTCAGCGAAGAGTGAAATGATAGTTTCTTCGTCTGTGCTTTGTGATTTGACGCCTCACTGCTTTGTGATTTGTGATAGAAGGGACAGGGGAGTAGAATCTGTGCTCTATATTGTACTACTCCTACATGCGTCCAAGCATGGGAGAAAGAGGAGAGACATTGCATTTTTCTATTCCTTCAATCAATCAATCAGGGAGCTTCGGTTCCATCTTTTTGGCTTTGGCAACGCCGTCCACAATGGTTCCCACGATGCCAAAAGCTATTTTCACATTTGGCTACACATTGTGGATGCCCTTAACCGTACCACTTGGTTTTGCTCCTCTGTGCTATCAATACAAATCTCAATTATATTGATCTAAAAAATTATAGAATCAAAGATTAGTAAAAAGGAGGTGATTTTGCTGCGCGGATGGCGGGGGAGGTTTCTTATTTTCGGAGGACGTTGTCCTGGCGGTTTGCTAACATGCGGTCCTATGTGTCAGTGCTTTACCAAGCTGATCCGCGTCCCACATGAGGAAGAACAATGGCAGAAGCAACACGTGGTTAAGATGAAGAAGATGAGGGAGAAGCGACCAAGCTGATCAGCGTCCCACATGAGGCAGAACAACGGCAGAAGCAACACGTGGTTAAGTTGAAGAAGATGAGGGAGAAGCAGATTCAGCAACAAGTGAAATGATGGTTGCTTCATCCCTCCAACTTCTTTTTTTAGCATTGTTACTTCATCCCTCCAACTTAACTGCGGGAAAGGTGCGACTTTGTGATTTGACGCCTCATTGCTCATTACTACGCCGGCGCCATGACTGGGGTGCTTCACCCCGGCTGCTCTGCACTGTATTCCGGTGTGGCACGTGGACCCGGTAGCTTGATGTCCCACATGTCGGCAAAAGGGACTAGAAGATTTATGGAAGCAAGCGCTCCGCTCTTATGACGGAGGAGTAGACGACACAACGGCCCAGTGAACTGTCACTTGTACTGTATAGTACTATAGTTTTGCTGTTTCGCATGATCCATCGATACAAACCCGATTAAACAGGAAAGGGCGGGATTTTTCCCGTGCGGTAGATATACTGGCCATACATTTCAAAGGCAATTTTAATGTATGCAAACTAAATAATTATAAGTAACAATATGATATCAAGTAAAACTAAAAACACATATGATTTATTGTGTTAGAGTTTAGTAGTAGTGCTGTATTGCATAGTTCTTAGATGTAACATGCGAGAACGTGTAGATATGTAGTTTTGGAGGGACTACAGAGAGAAAAGCGTAGTACCATCATCTAACTTCAGAATAAGCTGATTACGGTCACTATATACGTTTTGCGGTGATTATACTGTCACTTGCTCACAGTTCAGCATCGGATTGCACTCTGTTGACCGGCCAAATAGTCTGCGTGGCGCCATGTTGACTAGTTAAATTTACCACGTTCCTTGTGGGTCCCACCTGTCAGTTCGCATAGGGAAAAGGTCAGATAAACACAAATTTACGCAGGCGCGAGAAGGCTCCAACCCGTGCACGGGAATCAACTGGTTGTGTATGTGTCTGTCAGGGCCTGATGTGTGCGCATGCACGTGTAGGTTGAGCACTTGAGCGTGAGAGTGTGTGTTGGTCGTGTGGTGTACTGGTGTGTGCATGCATGCGTGCGTGTGTGCGTGTGAGTGTTGCGTGCGTGCGTGGCTGCGTGTGTACGTGTGAGTGTTGCGTCCGTGTGTGGGTGCATGTGTTTGTGTGAGTGTTGCATGGATGGAGTTCGTGTGCATGCGTGCGTGTGTGTATAATCACCACACCAGCTCCTGTGTGTTAAAACAAACAGCTCAGCATACCAATACAAGGCCACCTTGTCCGCTGTGCCCGCGGTCATGACTTCGCACCACCGTCAAAATATTTTGTTGTTGTTTGTTTTCATTCTTACTAGCAAGATGCCGGTGCGTTGCACGTAACATCAAGATGCATTTGTATGACTTGTTTATCTTGTGAGAGAAAAGGATGAATGAGGGTACCTTTTTGCAAAACTGCCATAGTTTCTTTCCTATCCGTCAGATATAAATCAGACGGCCTATATTGCAGGATGGCAGGCACACCATCATCACCAACTCTGTTTTTTATAAGAGTGTATTTTATGTATTTTATAATAGTGTAGATGTAGAGTAGATACAAGTCGACAGGTGGGCACGATGTTAGTGAGATAATGTGATGCAACACTAGATCGGGTGCCACGTGGAGCGTTCAACCGGTCAACTAGTCATGTCATGAGCAAATACAAAGTTGTACGGTGAGCCCGTGACTGTATAATAACCACTAAACGTAAACGGTGACCGTAATGAGTGGATTATGAAGTCCAATGTATGTATCATGCTTTCACTTCAAATACAATGATCGTCATTGCATATATCGCGAGAGAAAGGTGAAACACGCGTGAATTTTCTGGGGGCTTACTTTTAGAGGACATGGAGACAGTTTTGTGTGCATACGTGAAAGGGGCGTACAGGGGGGGGTATGCGATGGAGAGAGAGATGCTCTTCGTTTCTCTTTATTATGACTAACTTTGTATATAGTATAAAAATATACAAATTCACAGTGCGGAATAAATATCATTGTGGCCACAATGCAATGCAAATTAGCGTTCGTACTCCTCCATAGAACTTTGTAATGTTGTATATATGTAGAAACTCTAAAATAATTTTTTGGCCACACTTTATTCAAAAGGAATGTTGTATGCAAAATAAATGTGAAGAGAGGGCTTTTTAGATCAATGGGGTACGCGATGTAACATGTGTGAATGTGTAGTTGATGCATTTGGCGGGGCCTAGAGAGGTATGTGTGTGTATTACGTATTCGAGAGAGGCATGGATAAAGGGGCCGACGGGGGGGGGGGATAGCACGAGAAATGAGGGTGGTCTAGAGAGAGAGACGAATATGACGTCATGACAAGAGATTCCATTCCCTTGAGTGTGTATATGCAAGGGGGAGGGAATAGAGGCACCAGGAGAATTTTTCTGTGTGTGTGGTGTTTGTGTTGGTATGTGTGGGTGTGAGAAGATAATGAGACGTGGGGGCAGAGGGTGTGTCACCGCGTGAGGTCCGGTGGGTCGAGGTGAGGCCCTTTATTCGGTTTCGTCCCGCGCCACATTGGTCGGCCCATGACACATTTAGGAAGACCAATGGATGACTAGTCGTACAAGACAAAGATAGCAGAATTGTGAAGGACTCTATGTACACTCACAAAGCCGGCTAGGATTTGTAACCCTAGGTTCTCGGACTAAGGTAACCCCTCTATCTCTGATATTACTATTCATCCAACCTAACTTTAAGGGGCATCCTACAGAATGCTCTGCTAGAATCATACTCGTCGATTAGGAAGAGAGGTGTGAGATAATGCGTGAGAGACATGCGTAAAGATAATGTGCGTACATGAGACACGTAGGCAGGTCCATGTATATAGAAAGGGTCGATGACGATTATGCGTGTGTATCTTTGCGAGAGGAAGAGTGCTTGTGATAAAGGTTAGTGAAAACAGTTGTAAATGGTTACGAGAGGGAGGGAGGGTAATATCTAGAGAATGTGTGCGAGAAAGACACCTTGGGAGAGAGTGTGTGAGCATGTGTGAGAGACCACCGATGGAGAGTGAAACTACACGTAAAAGACTGCTCTACACATTGATTAAAGATATAAATTGTATCCAAATATTAGGATGGGATCATGATATTTGCATTTCGCGTAAGGAGCGGTCATTGATCCATCAGACATCTAGATTCTATCGAATTTGAGCATGTCTATGTTATTATTCGACACAATTGATCAACATAGTTAGTATTTTGAACTCCAGACAATGCATCGCTTTAGCAATCGAATATAAACGTGAGTATAGTTCATGTTGTGTGTGTAAAGCACATTATACATACGAAAGTTACACAATGGACATTTATAAATAGCTACCTATGAACTAGTATACATTTGAATTCAACCTAAGGTGGTTTGAAAAAATCAAATTCAACATGAAGTCCATTCAATTATTTGAATTTGGTATCATGGCATTTGTAAACCATACCTAAACTATGGGGGTACCAATCTTTGCTCTGATTTTGTACATAATAGCATATGTAGTCGTGTACAAAATAGATTCAAATTTAGCTCCTCCATTCCAAAATAATCGTAGTTATAGGATTTTCAAGTGTCAAAATTCAAAAGGAAGCGGATAATTTAATGAGGTTTTCAAGCATACAAGGTCAAATATAACATTGTCTATTTAGGTCAATCCTCATAGTTCAAGAGTACTCTAAACGTGAATGCTTGTGTTTAAAAATTTCGAACGAAGCGCCAAAAAGCCTCTACTCGCCCGAAACTGCGTGAGACCAATGTTTGGTAGTACAAGGAAATTTCTTTTCTAATAACTCCGACCTGTGAAACCTACCGGCCCGACGTCCAAAGGTCTAAACCGGGGTAGGTTTGTAGCTTCATCTAGACGCCACGCAACCGCCTCCGAAAAACATGCATACACAATGGCCGCCTAAGCACACATGCGCGCGGCCGAAATCGCTCCCGCCCACTATTTGGGACACCTAGGATTACCATCCTACCCCCGACCCGCAGTAGGTCCAAAATTTAAGAGGGGGGCAAAGTTTGTACTTTCCCCAAATTTCAAACAAGTGCGTCCCATCTTCTATTCAAAAAAGCCAAAAACAAGCGCGTCCCAGACCGAAACATGGTTCCCCCCCACCCGTCTGATTCCCCATTCGTACTCCGTGGGTGCCAAAACTACCTCTCCAACAGCCAGAAACCCCGGCGTCCTCCGTCCGCCACCCCGTCCCACCCATCAACCGCCGCCCTCCTCCATCACGCCGGAGCCGATACCCCGACGTCGTCGTCCACCGCAACCTCAACCGCAACGCCCTCCACGACTAGTCTGTTGAAGCCGAGACCGAGCCGTCCGTACCCGAGCCAGTTCAACCACGCTATCCGGCGCCTCACCGCTGCCGCTCCAACTTCGCCACCCTCCATCGCACCGGAGCTATTCCTACTACGCCGTCCTTCGCTGCCTCGGATCTGCTTCCCCTCCGCCGACATACAGCGACGACAACACAGTCAACAATTTGGCCATGGGTTCGTCCAAGCCTGCACCCTCCAGAACATCGGTTTCCCCGGTAAAAACAAGAAGATCGGCGCGACATGTGGAGATGACCACACCGGCAACCAAAGAAGGTACTCCTCTTCCCTTATTCGTGCAAATCTTACATCTCTGCTTGCACGGTATTCATCCCACAGAAGACACTAGTTGAACGCTTCTTCTTGATACTAGATGTTCCTAGTAACTCGCGATGCACAAGGTTTCTCCTCATATACTATTTCACCTTAGCTAGAGGTCCGTCGCCCCCCTGAATTTCAATGTTTGGCCAGTTGATTCCCAATTAACGGAAGCATTCCCTGGCGTAACAGGCGCTAGTATGACTATTACGCAGGGGAAGCAGCGCCTTGGTGTTTATCTTAGGGGCGTCTGCGGCCTAGAGCTATTGGCGCCCGATCTGGAGGTCGGCCGGGATTAAAGGGATGGCTTAGGGGCGCCGCCAAGCACGGCGGTGGTGTGAGGTCGATGGGAGGGCGGGGCGGCGGAGGCACGGGTCTGGGCCGGTGGTCGCTGGCGGTTCGTGAAAGATCGTCAACAGTGACTGGCGGGAGGTAGACGAAGGCCATCTGCCCGTTCCTTATAGATCGGACGATTCATTAAAAAAATCAACTGACCTATTTATTTTCAGTCGACTGTTATCTTAGATATGACCACATGTGGTGGTGTGCTGGAGGAGTACCTGCATTTCCTATGCTCATATATTACAAAATCATACGGAGTAGAATCTAATTTTGTTTGCCATGCAATGTTGTAGAGCTATCATATGTCTCCTATTATTTATTTTTAAGCCACCTCCTATCTACTACTTTTACAGCGCACTAGTTCTGCACACACTTCACCCATACTCTCACTATTGTGTTTTTATGCAACAGTATTTCAGACTCTCCTGCCGAAAGAGAAGAAGCAAAGAAAAGAGAGAAGTCGCTCCAGCTTGGTATACGGGTAGGCAAGATATGTTACAACGCTATAAAGGGTGCAGTGTCAGCAGATGGAGACGGTAAACATAGCTCTGTAGTTGATGACCTCGCTCGCAATGAACCACCATCCCAGGTGCTTGCTTTAACTTCGCGGTGTCATATGTGGTTGCATGTTGGTGTCTAGCTTGTATTCGAAAGGCCGAAGTCGGTCTTTATTAAGATAAGGAAAGAAATTTTTTACATGAACCACCATCCCGTGAGCACTAGAAGACAAATAGCTAGTCAGGGCACTGGCTGAGCCAGTGACAAGCCCAGCAAAGACAGACATCACCTGGAAGCCAACTAAAAAGCCGCGATGGTGGCGAAGCAGCCCGCCTCCCACCAGGCTCTCAGGTCCTAGATGATCATGTTCACCACTCCAGCCGGATGTCTAGCTTGTATTGCTTCCAATTTGGTTAAATTGCATCTGCTTAGCTTACACATTATACCTTTGAATATGACATGCCTTTCTATTTTTGGTACATACTAGTACATCTATGTATTAACCATGTTCTTACATCAAACTAATGTCCTTGTGGATCCCTCATCAATCACTTATGACAAGGCAGGTAGGCAAGGGGACTACTCCTCATTTAAAGAATGCAGCGTCAGCCTCCCGACATGATTCTCAAGAAACAGAAATGCTAGATGAAGATAGTGAACGTAGCTCTGTAGTTGATTACAGCATTTCCCCTACACTAGCATTGCAGGTGCTCGCTCTAACTTGGCAGCGTGATATGAGGTTTCATGTTGCATATGGTGTCTAGATTGTAATTCTTCCAATCTAGTTAAACTGCATGTGCTAGTCTGCTTAGCTTATACTCCTGTAAATGTGACATTATACCTGTTAATGTGACATGCCTTCCTGTATTTACTACATAGTACATCCGTCTATTAACCATGTCCTTACATAAAACTATTGTTTTTTTGTATCCCGCATCAATCAATATGACAAGACACCTTTAGTATATGCAGTGCGATATTAGTTGCATCTTTCATATGATTTATAGCATGCGCTGCTTCTAATTAGTTGAAATTCCATTTATGATGGGACACTTTTAACTTGGCAGTCATATTCATCTTTCATGTGGTGTCTAGCTTGCATTGCTTCTTATTTACTGGAATGGTTTCTGCTTAGTTTACACAAACAGTTGTGAACATGCCATGCCGTCCTGTTTTTCGTACATATTCCATCCTGGTATCATATGTTAGCCTTACATCAAAGTAGTGATTGTCAGTATCATGCATGAATGAGCTCTGAAGAGAGAATTTTATTGCTTTTTCTTGTCGGTTTTACTTGACAATTCAAAATCAATAAAGCGGAAGGAAGTTAGCAAGGCAGTGGATAAAGGTGCTCCTTCTAAACGGAGGGCCTCTACAGTTTCTACTCCTCCACACCCCAAGATGATTTCCAAGACAACACATGCATAGACACTCAACAAAGATGTGTTTATGATGAGCACGTCTCCCCTAGTGCAGCATCACTGGTGCTCCCTCTAACTTGGCACTGTTATATGTGGTTGCATGTTATGTGTGATGTCTAGCTTGTATTGCTTCTAATTTTTTTGAATTCCATCTGCTTACTTTACACATTATACTTGAATAAGACATGTGTTCCTGTTTCTAGAACATACAATATCTGTCTATCACACCATGTTCTTACATCAAATTACTACTGTTGTGTAACATGCAACAATCACTTATCATAAGTCACGTTTGACTTCTGAGTGTGATATAGGTTACATCTCACATTCTTTTCTAGCTTGTACTACTAATTTGTTGAAATGGCACTTATGACGAGACAGTTTTAACTTGGTAGAGTGATATTATTTGCATCTTTCATATGGTGTCTAGCTTTCATTGCTTCTAATTTATTGAAATGCCTTCTCGTTAGTTTACACATCATAATCTGTGAATATGCAATGTTGTGAATATGCAATGGCACTAATGACGAGAGACCTCTAACATGGTAGTGTGATGTTGTTTGCATCTTGCATATGATTTATTTCTTGTACTGCTTCACATTTGTTTAAACGCCATTTATGTTGAGATACTGTTAACTTGGTAGAGCGATATTTGTAGCATCTTTCATATGGTGTCTACCTTCCATTGCATTGCTTCTAATTTGGTGAAATGTCTTCTTCTTAGTTTACACATCATAGTTCTGGTTATCTCTTCCATCCTGTTTTTCATACATATTACATCCTCCTATCATGTGGTTGTCTAACATCAAAGTTTTATTCATCTACATCACGCATCAATTTGTTCTGAAGAACTAAATTTCATTCGTTTTTCTTGTCGGCTTGACTTAACATGGCACAGAGAAAGAGGAAGAAACAGAGAATGGCGAGGAATGAGAAGCGGATGAATCCTGCAGATTCTGCTGGTACTGATGGTGCAATAGAAGGTGAAAGTCCAGCGGAAAATTCTACAAACACGGCATCCCATGCTACACGAACTTCAAAAAAAGCCAAACAGAAACAAATAGCTGCCACCAAACAAGCAGAGACAACCCTAGTTCTTGCAACACCTACCACAGTACTACCAGCTGCACGACATACTCGTGCGTGAACTGAGCTAGTAGCATGTTCCCAAGCTCCCTTGCCACCTGACACTACTTCCCAAGCACTCTTGACACAAGACGAGTTGGCAATATCAGATGAACCTTGTGAGCTTCAACAACAAGAAGGTACTTGCTGGAGTCAAGTTACAGTTGCATGCTTCTTTATATGTAGTCTCACAGTTTGATGTACACTAACACTTCCTATGTTTGTTGTTGGACTAGCACCTAGGCGCAAGAGGAAACAAACATCAGGGATAATGATCGATAGGTTAACTAAATCTAGAGGAGGAAGAATGGAGATCCATTTTGAGGGAGGTTTAAAAAGGCCACATGATGCTACAGAGTCAACCAAGTTAGTATCAGAGGCAGTGCTTGCCGTTAGGTGTCATGTACGTATCCTCCCAACATGGATTCAGTACAGGAATGACAAAGACGAAACCCAGCTCAACACCTTCCTCGACCATTTATCTATAAGTATGGTTATGTATGGAAACTAGTAATATCGTCTTGCTCTATTCCATACTTTCTAGGTTGCTGATAATGAGACTCCCATAATTTTCAACAGATGAGGTTCAAGTTGGATAGCCAAGATGATGCAACCAGACAAGCTTGCACCCATGTTTTCAAGTCTGCTCTGCAATAGTATCGGTATAACTTGAGGAAAACTCACTTTGAAGGCAAGGCTAACAGTGAACTTTCCCAAACATCTCCAGTGGAAAATATATCGGATGAAGACTGGAGGAGCCTTGTTAAACACTGGTCTGATCCGAAGTATCAGGTACATTATATATATGTGATCAGATCACATGTTGAAGTCCAATTGACGCATGTGCCACACAAATCTATCTTCTTGCAGGTGAACTGTTCAAAGAACAAGGCCAACTGTACGAAAGTGAAATTCCAATAGACGACAGGATCTCGTAGCTATATTGCACACTGCGAGGCTCTTGTAATTAGCTGATGTTTCACTCTTTTTGTTGTACCATATTATCAGATCTATATTGACTTGTTGGAAATGCAGAGGAAAACCCGCAAGGACCAAAAAGTACCTGAACCAAATGCCGTGGAAATCTTCAAGGACTGTCCCACCAACAAGAAGAAGGGCATGACTACACCAGTCAAAGCCGTTGTTGTAAGTCCTTAATCCTCGTGCCTTTTAACTACTACTTACTCTGACTTGTGCCTTGAACTGCATGGTTTGCCGCCAATGTCTATTACTCTTTTCAATTTTATACACAATTGTCTTAGCGTATCATTGCACCTTACAAGGTTTAAAAGGGAGGAGTGATGTTCCTTTGATCTTGACCCGTAATCTAGTTCCGTGCTGGACTTGCCCACACAACGTTACAATTGCCTGTTTGTCTGTTCTTAGTTGTTTTGTGATATGAATGATGTCATACTATGCTTACCGTATTATAAAGTTCATCTCTTTATCCTTAGCCCTCAATACAATGTGAAGAAATAGACAATACATTAGCGATGGTACATGGTCATATGTTTGGAACCTGGTTTTATTATGTACTTTGCAATAAAATACAACTAATATTTTACATGGGTTCACCAGAATAAGTTCTGTATATAGACCAAAGCTATTTTGTTTGGTTTTGCTGCCTCCTTAATATCTTCTGTTCTGGTACTACTAATGTAAAACCTCAACTTTCCAGCGAGCTATGGAAAAAATGGTGGAACCGCCACCTTCTGAAGGTGGCGAGGCAACTATAACCGCAATGTTAGCTCTTGCTGCAGTGGGTCAGTACCTGTCCACTAATAGTGCCAAAAGCACGTTCCTGCGTAATACTGGGTTGGTTGTTAGGGCAATATCGTCCAAACTGCCTCATCAAGCTCAAAGCAATGTTGTATCTGCGCTCCAGACACAAGTCCATTCCCTAACAGAGGCCCTTTGTGAAACAAGGAGAAACATTGCTCAATGTCGTCAAGATATGCATGGTTTTGAAACCAGACTATCAGACATTTGCTATGTTGTTCATGAGCCTAGGGGAAATGAAGGCGAGGGTTATGGTGTTTCATCGGACAATACAACATGAAAACGTAACAGTCAGGTCAAATGAACCGAGCTTCTGAACTTCTGGTGGTGCATTTATCTGCTAGACTGTTAAGTTTTATGCCAACCTTCCTTTTGTTATATAGTTGTAATTTGTTTTGGTGCGATACAAAATTTATTCTTAACATGCAGCCACCGACTGAAGAAAACAGCAAGCCATTTTTGTATAGTGTAGGGTGTTCCCTATATTTGCACTGGTGGCGATCTTTGATGCCGAGTGGATGTAATCTGTGGAATCGCCTTAATAGCCTAGCGTTAGTTTGGGCCTTATTTATTTCCTAGTCTTCTTTTTCCCTGGTTTGCTAGTGGCCGCAACTACCCATGGGGCATATATGAGCCGTAGGATCCATGGGTCTCCTACGGGCCGTCGATAAATGGGCCTGTCATCGGTGGGCCTCGGGCCGTCGATAAATGGGCCTAGGGCCGTCAGATAAATGGGTCTACATGGGCCGTAATCGGGCGTAATTGGTATCGGCCCAGCACAGTAACGAGCCGTTAACAGGCCGTAGGACTGCAAAAGCTTAATTCTGTCATAGGCATAACGGGTCGTTAATGGGCCAGAATATAGGACGGGTTGGCCAGAAACGGGTCGACTCTTGCCATGGGCCGAATTTGGCCCATTAGGGTAACATGCCAGCAACGGGCCGACTCTTGCCATGGGCCGAATTTGGCCCATTTGGGGAACATGCTAGTAACGGGCCGACTCTTGCCATGGGCCTAATTTGGCCCATTAGGGGAGCAGGCCAGTAACGGGCCTGAAGTAATCAAGGGCCGAAAAGGAGCCCAAGAACGTATGGGCCGTCAATAGGCCGAAAGCTAACACAGGCTGGAAACGGCCCATGTAAATCACGGGCTGTTAACGGGTACGAAGAAAATTACTGTTCATTATGGGCTAGAGTCACCATGGGCCTGTAAAGGGCCGAAAGATATGAATGCCTCATATGGGCCGAAAGACGTCGTGGGCCATACATGGGCCGAAAGTGAAATAGGCTGGTGTTATATTCGACGGGCCACATGACGTTGTTGGGCCGATTTCCTTTAGTGCCTAACAGGCCGTAAAATGGGCTATTTGTGAAGAGACCGTTAACAGGCTTTTCATGGGCCAGCCCGTTAACTTTTGACCAAGTCAAAAGGGCCAGCTTTGTAAGCTAAATGGGCCAGTGGTGGGCCGTGGTACGTGTCGACATATCATAGGCGCCTATCTGACCCACTGACGAGCTGACACGTGTTTCGTCCGGCCAATAAGAATTTTACATGTGGAAATTTCCCATTGGTCGGGGCTATTAACGGGTTATCGGATCCAAAATCCGACCCGATAGCTTTACAGCGTTCCGTTACGGTGGATTTCCACGTGTCGTTCACCCTTGACGAAAGCACTTCTGTGACGCGCGATTTATCGTCATGGAAGTGGACACTTCCGTGATGATAATTTTTGTAATGTCATGGAACACTTCTACGACAGCACAGGTATGACTATCTTGATTCTGTCATAAATTTGTCATGGATGTACATGCATGACAAAAAACGCGACCTACTGTGACAAACACGTATCATCACGGAAGTGTATTTTTTTTGTAGTGCTTATGCCCTAAGGAGCCGCATCAGGGCAGAGTTGGCCCTTGCAGGAAGAGAAAATTTGTCGCGCGACTTGCTCCCTGATGAGGACATGACTACCATCGATATGACCAAAAATATTGCATGCATGTATATTTGTGAGGTGATTTCTAATGCAAACTATGCAATAATTTATTTATGTCATACAGGACAAAAATACTTCACAAACTTTTGTGCCATGTCTATTTGCAGGTGTATGGACATTTGTACAATCCACATATGAAGATAAGGGAGAAAGAGATGTCTACTTGCTGTTCAAAAAGTTCTCTCACATCACTTTTGGGCCAAGAAAAAATAGAGTCCAAGTCTCTCACGTTCTGGATTCAGATTCGGACTACACAAACATACCTGACTCAAAACGCCAACAACTTTTTCATACAGACTCCGAATTGGGTGATTCTTTTTTTGTTGGAAACTATATTTAGTGATCTTTCGAACCCAATTGGATTCACCTTTAATTCGGCCGGAGAATTGAGATATCGATGAAACAATCTGACGTTGCAGCAAAATCCGAGTCAAACAACAAGTCCAAAGGTGTTGCATCACCTCCACTTGGGCCCATGAGACTTGTACGACCTAAGGTTAGTTTTAGCCTGCCTTGTGACGTCCTTCCACCTCTTTCGCCACCACCCCTTGCTCCTATATAAGTAGATCCATCTTGTTTCTTTTTCCTTGGAATTTGTTTAGTTAAAAGTTAGCCATTGCAACTTTGTGTACTTCTTTTGTGTCCAACAACCAGACCAAGACCGCTTACGGATCCCCACCTTTACCAATACTTCATATATACTCGCAATATTCATATTGATTTATCATATTCTTGCTTGTTCTTTGATTGCTTGCAGGAATAGACCTTCGTGGTCAGGTTGATTGTGTTCTGGCGTGGTCAATAACCTCTCGGAGTTGGTTTAGCGATTGCTAAGGTGCAACGTCGTGCACGTTTGTAGTCGGATCGTCAAAGTCGACTCCACCAAATCGATAGTTATCATCTCATTGAAATATTGAGACACCCTCGCTTCTTACAAGTGGTATCAGTTTTCAGGTTGCTCGGTGAGAATTTCCAGTTATCCCTAGATTAGATTTATTTTCTTACCTATTGTCCTAGAAAAAGCCACAAAAAGTTAGATCTATTCATCCTTTGTCCGAGCCAGTCTAAGCCTTTGCAATTTTCTTTTCATTTTTTGCATTATTGAATTATCGGTTGCATCATCGTGTCGAGTTGCTGGTCTTAGTGTCTAGTTCATTTAGAGTTTCGAGTTCTGTTCACAGTAGTCACGCTGCCACTGCGTCGTTATCCCTTCCACTATCCACCACCCATCCATCAATTTTCATCACGTCCTACCCACCGTTCATGGTCATAATCATAGTTGAGGTCATTCACATCTTCGCTTGATTCAATCTGCATCTTATCTAGTTTGTTTTTGAAAGAGGGACAAAAGAAAGACAGAGAAAAAAAGAGAGAAAAAGGTAAAAAAAAGTCAGAGGAAAAAAAGGAGAGTAAGAAAACAAAAAAAATTGTGAGGAAAAAAAAGAGAGAAGAAAAAAAACAAAATTCGGATCTATCTAGACTCAATCTCGTAGTTGAATTCGGATTGGAATTTGTTTTGTGCACTGTTTAGTAAAACAGGCATAACTTTCTCATACGAAGTCCATTTTGTCTCCGCGAGTACTCTAATGAAAGCTAGCGACGAGCCGCATCTAAATAGTTGCATAAGCTATTTCCATATTGGGCACCTCAAAATAGGCTTCTAAATAGGTCTTTTTGCCCTTCGAAGTTCGCGAACACAGCTTATTCCAGTTTTTCAAGCCAGTTTTAGAATTTTTTTGACTCCTCATATCAACTCGGAATTGAGTGATTCTTTTTGCATTGGAAAGCTTGAGTTAGTATCATTCTTTGAAAAAATTTATCAGAAAATTGGCTCAAACTTTTCTAGAGGAAAGTTGGAGAGAGAGTTGTTGTATATCCTGCTTGGCAGTTGTTTTTCATCATTATCTTTACTGCCGTTGTGATCTTCACTTATATCTTGCTGTCCAGAGCTACTTAGTATCCTTCATTGATGCTAGTTGACGTGACCTCATTAGTGTTCTAGGCTCGTGTCTCTAGTCCGGTCTAGCCTAGGACCAGCACAGTACCGTCGTTGAGCGTTTATTCAAGATTGCATCTTTGAATTGATTATTGCTAATTTTTTGCTACCATATATAGCCAATCCAGCTCCACATATTTCTACACCGTGTATACGTACGTTCCACTGGCAATCGCTTTACACAATCTTCAGATTTATTTGACACCGCTGGTTGCCTGTCACCACCTGCTGCATGGTAAGAACTTGTAAGATATTGATATTTGCTATACTGTGAGCGTTTTACCACCACATCCTAGTAGTTCATACAAACGTTATTCTCGGATTTTGTTTCTTGTTTTCTACTAACTATGGCAGGTTCCGGAGTTGTTAGTTCTTGGGCTTCATCGATCATGGGAGATTTGCCATCACCTAAGAAAATACAACAACCGTCACAAGAGGAGCAAGAACATCACAATGCACATGAGGTTAATGTTTCCATGCCACCATTTACTGGTCGTTTTAGGCCTGATTTATATATTGAATGGGAGTATGAAATAAATGATATATTTTCCTCCCACACTTTTGATGAGCATGGAAAATTTCAAGTTGCGGTTAGTACTTTCAGTAGCTTCGCTTTAGTTTGGTGGAGTGAATACTGTCGGTTAAACCATGATTATATACCTACTACTTGGGATGGTTTAAAACATGTCATGAGAGATAGATTCGTCGATGTTTATTATACTCGTGGCATGCTTAAAAAACTAGAACATTTAAAACAAGGTAGTGACACTGTAACAAAATATTATGATGATTTACAAAATACCTTGTTGCACTCATTTTTAGAAGAAAGTGAAGAAGATTTTATGGGTAGATTTTGGGGAGGATTAGACCATGATATTCAGGAGATACTAATTCATGAAGAGTGTTATCCTATGGACCATTTGTTTCGTCTTGCTTGTAAAGTTGAATAGGAAATAAAATGACATGTTGCCCACAAGGAGAACAAGCGCACGGTGCACATTCCAACTGTTGATACAGATGTTTCTTCAACTACTAGGCGTACTATGACAACCACATCCATTGCTGCGAGGACTACATCATCTCCACCATGTGACACATCACCATCGAGGGTGCCTGCATCATCTGAGGTGATCATAAGAGGTAATGACAAAGGTACGCATTTTCCACTTTCACATGAGAATGATGCATGCCTAGTTAACTAGAATATGTCATGTGTCGAGTTACCTATTGATTTAAGCACACCACCTATTTTATAGACTCGTGTTACTATCACGAATGTGTCATGTGATCAAACAACCGAAATACCAACAATTTTGAGTGCGCCCATTAAATTAACTATTGATGCAAAAGAACCAATGTTTAACCATTTTGATATGACCTCTAATCTTGGGGATGATTCTGTGTCAAATGACTTATTCCATGTTTGCTTATTTAAGCATGTTGTAGCATGTAAATTTTATTCAAGTAAGATTTATTCACCAATGCTGGGATGGTTTAATGATGAACATTGTCAATCCTTTGATATTAATAAGAGCTTCACTTATATGTACAACTTGAGTTGCAATATTTTCATTCCTTCTAATACTTGTGACAATATTTTGGCTTTACATTTTATGAAGTATGAAAGTTACTCATGTATACATGTGTTATATGTGCAAAAATTAAGAGAAATAAAAATGGATGACATATACATATACAACATGTACACCATGTCTCTTTTGTTTGCCACATTTCAGATTAGGCAACGCCAAGGACGGCTCTGTTTTCAAGAAGGGGAGGATGATGAGGAGATGACTACCATGGATATGACCAAAAATATTGCATACATGTATATTTGTGAGGTGATTTCTAATGCAAACTATGCAATAATTTATTTATGTCATACAGGACAAAAATACTTCACAAACTTTTGTGCCATGTCTATTCGCAGGTGTATGGGACATTTGTACAATCCAGATATGAAGATAAGGGAGAAAGAGATGTTTACTTGCTATTCAAAAAGTTCTCTCACGTCACTTTTGGGCCAAGAGAAGATAGAGTCCAAGTCTCTCATGTTCTGGATTCAGATTAAGACTGCACAGACATACCTGACT
Source organism: Triticum aestivum (assembly GCF_018294505.1). NCBI lineage: Eukaryota > Viridiplantae > Streptophyta > Magnoliopsida > Poales > Poaceae > Triticum > Triticum aestivum. The sequence goes on from NC_057801.1 coordinate 347,535,293, forward strand.
CAAAACGCCAACAAATTTTTCACACGGACTCTGAACTGGGTGATTTTTTTGTTGGAAACTAGATTTCGTGCTCTTTCCAACCCAATTGGATTCACCTTCAAATTCGTCCTGAGCATTGAGATATCGACGAAATAATCTGACGCTGCAGTAGAATCCGAGTCAAATAACAAGTCCAAAGGTGTTGCATCACCTTCACTTGGGCCCATGAGCTTTATACGACCTAGGGTTAGTTTTAGGCTGTCTTGGGACGTCCCTCCACCTCTTTGGCCGCCACCCCTTGCTCCTATATAAGTAGATCCATCTAGTAGCTTTTTCCTTGGAATTTGTTTAGTTAAAAGTTAGCCATTGTAACTTCGTGTACTTCGTTTGTGTCCAACGACCAGATCAAGACCGCTTACGGATCCTCACCTTTATCAATACTTCATATATACTCGCAATATTCAGATTGCTTTTATCATATTCTTGCTTGTTCTTTGATTGCTTGCAGGAATAGACCTTCGTGGTCAGGTTGATTGTGCTCCGGCGTGGTCAATAAACTCTCAGAGTTGGTTTATCAATTGCTAAGGCGCAACATCGTGCACGTTTGTAGTCGGATCGTCAAAGTCGACTCCACCAAATCGATAGTTATCATCTCATCGAAAGATGGGGACACTGTCGGGTTTCGGGTTCTGGAAGACCCTTGAGGTTCGAACACTGGGGTGCGCGTGGAGATCACACCCTCATCCTACCCATGTCTCACCGCCTCGCAAGGATCTAAACTACACGAAGGACAACACAAGGGACACAAGATTTATACTGGTTCAGGCCACCATTGTGGTGTAATACCCTAATCCAGTTTGTGGTGTGTGGATTGCCTCTGGGGCTGATGAGGAACAATACAAAGGAAGAACAACCTCGTGAGGGTCTATTCTTGGTTGGTGCGATGAACTGCTAGGGGAGTTCAGTCGCCTCTCTTTCTCTCTCTTGGGTGTCGATCCGATCAGATTCAGATGCCCTACCCTGTGGGTGGCTAGTCCTATTTATAGGCGAAGGCCCCGGGCCTCTTCCCAAACATTGAGCGGGAAGGGCGCCAACAATTGGCCATTTTGAAGGGGAACACCTAGTACACTTATCCTGACTAAAGTTGGTCCTCGCTTGCCAAAAGACCCTGACGATGACGCTGGCTTGGGCTCCACGATGACCTCCTTTCTGCCGTCCTGCTGGTCTTGGTCTTGTTGCACCGAAATGGTTGCCTTTGCTTGATACCCTTGCCCGCGCTTGCCCCCTTTGCACCAAAGGGGAAACAAGGACACTGCGCAGGCTGGCGCCTGCCTGGCGCCCGCCTGCGCCTTGGTTGTCATGGCTTGCGTCACATGCACCTCGTGAGGTACCCCGCCTTGATCTCTCCGCCTCCTCGTGAGCCAGCCTGACGAGGCCGTGCCTGAGGAAGCCTCCTGTCATCCACCCCGCGAGGCTTGGCCCCTCGCGAGGGTCTTGAGCATGTGTTGATGAAGATGGGCCGCACTGGGCCACTCCTTGAGCCACGCCGCAGGCCGCAGGCAGGCAAGTCTGGGTACCTCCGTTCCCAGAATGCCGACAGTAGCCCCCGGGTCCAAGGCGCGCCTGGACTTGGCTTAGCAGAGAAGCTAAGAGGCAAGTGTGAAGCGCCGCGGGCCCCAATAGCCTGCGGCCTTGGGCGCCGCGTGGCGGTTGATCGGATGTCGGCGTCTTGGCTCTCCCACGACGCCTCAGCAACTTCACAATCTGATAAGGGAGCGGTACCTGTCCAGGCTTACCTTCTTTGCCTTCTCCTTCACCGCCCAGATCTCCTTTCTTGCTCCTGCCCTTCTTGCTTCAGAAATCTCCAGATCCACTCCAACTCTGCAGCCTAGCAAGGCATGGCGCCTCGCTAGACCCCGGCTGGAGCGTGGTACTCGCCCGCCTTGGATCCTCCGAATGTGTCGGAGAAGAGTCTTGCTCGGACGCGCCAAATGATGACGACGCAAGGCCACGACGGGGCGACCGTGCTCAAGGCCGGCACCGCCCTTCCTGAGGGCAGAGGAAGCACCTTCTACCCGCTCTTCGTGAGCGCCATCGCCGCCGGTCTGGTGCCCCCATTCTCTGAGTTCTTCCTTTCTGTTCTTAACCATTACAATCTGCAAGACCTACACCTCCATCCCAACTCCGTTCTTCTCCTGGCGATTTTCCCCTACTACTGCGAGGCTCATGTTGGGGTGAGGCCTTCGGTGGCCTTGTTGCACCATTACTTATACGTTCGGGTCTCCCGCGGCTCCATCACCGCGTGCGCGAGCTTTATCGCGCACGACAGCTCCAATGCCATCTCGAAGCCCGACAAGAGGATTGAGGGCTTCAGGAGCAAGTGGGTTATGGTGGATGCTGGGCGCACCCACTTCCGGCTGATTCTGCCCACGCGGCAGCCCAAGTCTGCTGCGATTGGTCCCGCGCGGAGCTCATTGATCCCCGCGCGAGGCCGGTGCTGGAGAAGATGGACGCGGACCTGTGGCCGGACAACATGGCTACGGCGAAACTGACCGGGGCGTCGCTCCTGAGGGAGTTCCTGGAGCATCGGGTGGCCCCGCTCCGGGAACATCCGCTCCCGCTGTGGAAGCTTGGGAGGGCCGATGCCGCCCTCTGTTCGAACCCCGAAGCTCTGGCCAACGAGGATTTGACCGCGGTCCTCCAATCCTTGGTTGGGGGAAACGTGGCGAGGTTGGAGAATGCTCCCGTGCCCTTGTTCCTTCGGGATGACTGGGAGTAGGTGGTGAACTCCATGTCTGCTTTCAACGAGGGCGGACCTGCGCCCGCGGAGATTCCTGAGGCCCCGGCGGCCCTGGCGACGGTGAATGTGTCCTCTAGCGACTCCAGCAGAGAGGAGGAAGAAGATGATGAGGAGGACGAGGAGCTCGATTCGGAGGCGACCGACGAGGAGTCAAGAACGCCCCTTCCCCGGGGTAGGTCCCACACTCTTCGCCTCATGCCGGATGACGACGAGGATGGCGACGAGCGGGGCGGCGAGAGCTCGCCCCTGATCCCGAAGAAGGACAGGACGGGGCTGGTTCCCCGCGGGTCTGCTCCGGCTCCGAGGCGATCTGCTGACGCGCCTCCTGCTCCCGAGCCTCTTGAAGTCAACCCCAGCGTCCGGCTTTCGGGCTTCAAGTTCGGCCGGAGGTTGCTTGAGCCTGTGAGCGATGATGAGTAAGTGCTCGATTCTCGTTTTGCTTCTTGCTTTGTTGTTGGGGTTTGACGTTCATATTCCTCGGCTAGGCTGGTGCCTGCGGTGAAGAAGCTGAAGGGGGCTCCTGAGGCTTCGTCTAAGGCGGCTCCCCCATCCGCGAGAGAAGGGGACGACAAGGCGCGGGCCTCTCCTGTCCGGTCATCCTCGCGAGGCCTGGCGGGGCTAGCTGGAGCGAGCTCAGCCCCCATGGCCCAAGCGACTCCCAGGGCGTCCATGCCTGACGCCACTGCCGCAGTTGTTCGGGCGCAAAAGGTCCTGGCCTCTGGTGCCGTGATCACGCTGCTGTCTTCGCCTCCTACTCCGCCAACCGCTATCTCTCCAGCCCCTCCTATGTTCTGGATCGTGCCGCTGCTGAGCTGGACCGGCTGCGGAAAGATCTTCTGGGCGCCGACCCCCGCTTGGTGGCCGGGCGCCTGGAGTTGGTTTCCGGCTGGGTCCGCTCCGATGCTTCAGTCCGAGCGGCGCTGGCCCAGGCTGTGACAGCCTGCGACAAGGAGAAGCAGGCCGTCCTCGAGGCGAAGGCCGCTCGCGACGCCGCCTTGGGTGAGGTTGCGGATGTCCAGGGCTGCCGCAAGATGCTGGAGAGCGAGCTGCAAGGCCAGCACGACCAGCTTGTCGAGGAATCCCGTGTCCGCCAGGAGAAGGAGGAAGGCATGAAGGCTCGCGAGGCTGCCGCCAATGATCGGGATGCCGAGTTGGACGAACGCCAAGGCCGCCTGGATGTGCTGGAGCAGGCGTTGGGGGCGAAGGAGATCGAGTTGGACGGCAAGGCGCGGGTCCTTGCCGAGGACCGCGTGGCCTTCGCGAAGATGGAGGTGAAGGCTCGCACTCTGCTGAAGACGCTCTATGACAGCGGCCTAGAAAGCCCGCTGGCCGGTGCCGAGGAGGGCCCCGCCAAGATGCTTCCCTTCCTGGTCCGTTCCCTCGAAGATGTCACCCTCGGCCTTGGCCCCACGGCTGAGGCTGAGGCACGCGCCCTTTCTTCTGCGGCGCTGACACGCGTCTTCACCCACGGCTACCTCCATGACCCCAGCGTTGACCTCGACAGCCTGCTGGAGCCTGTGAGCGGCGAGGTTGCCGCAGTCGCCGCTGAGGCCATGAAGGGTCGCGCGGAGGCTCTTCTCGCGAAGTTTCGGGCCTTCAGCACCAAGCCGAAGCGAGGTGCTGCCGGTCTTGAGGCTCCACGAGGCGAAGTCGCCCAGCGCAGCTCCGTCACCAGCGATGGCGTCGCCAAAAAGTGACTCCTTCGCGGCTCCCGTCCTGCCTTTAATTCCTGCAACATGCATTCTGCCTCGTGGAGGCGTTTAAACTTGTGTTTGGCGTTGCCAAAGTACTCTATGGACTGTAATATTTGCTTTTAAATTTCTTGAGATTTGTGCTTTTCCTTCCTACTTGCTTGTGTTCTACATCGGCAGAGCCCGGCCCCGCGCATACCTCAGCCGCCGTTAGCCCGGACTAGAAACCAGGACGGGACCAAGGAGTGAGGGGCTACGTGACAAGTTAGGCTCCTGAGTCGCGATGCTCAGGAGTCCCCCTTGACGCACGAACAACAAGTAGGGAGGTGAAATGTATGGGTGAGATTACCTTTCTATGTCGGCAGAGCCCGGCCCCGCGCATACCTCAACCGCCGTTGGCCTTTCGGAACTAAGGGGTGAGCGGCTACGTGACCAGTTAGGCTCCTGAGTCGCGATGCTCAGGAGTCCCCCTTGACGTTCAAACGGCCTTCGTACCTTGGCTCCGCTCGGGGAGAGGCGTGCGACGAACCAGGCCCGAGGGGCCTGGCTGGGTGGCGTGCGCCTGGGCGTGACCCGGGCGTAGCCCCCGTGCCCAGCCCCTTCACGCGGCACTCCCGAGGGGAGGCGTTACGATGAGGCCGGACACTGAGCTCTGGGATCCCTGAGGTTGATGCAGCCGAGGGCCACCCTCAGTTGTTTATCACCAGCGCGGAGCATAGCGCTTTCGTATGTGTACGGGCATAGCCGCTCCTGGGCAGTGTCGTCAGCTAGCGCGGAGCATGGTGCTTCCACTGGTGCGTGGGAGGGGGCTCCCCTCCGGGAGGAGCCCCCGGGGCGTATACAGCCCGCCCTGACTCGTGGCTCGCACGGTAGGGCCTGGCGAGGTGTATCTGGGCACCCGTGAGCCAGCGCGGGACTCACGGGGCCCTACCTCAAGGCAGGTTGCGCCTGGCTCTGGGCCATTACTTGTGATATGTCCATGCAGGTTTGGTTAGATGTCGGTGCTCTACGTCCTCGGGTCCCGGCCCTCGAGCGGGGCTCAGCCGTCGCTGGTATGCCAGGTCGCGATGCCGTGGACAAGGCCAGAGGGTGAGGGCTGGAGAGCCAGTAAGAGCCCATGAGTCGCAATGCTCAGGTACCCCCCCTTTAACGTGCAAGCAGCCGACATGAAGACAGAAGGGTGCAAAGCACCAAACAACGATCACAATGGGTCAAATGCACGACCTGAATAAACGCGAGAGGGATACATGCCACCGGGTCTGGCCCGGGTGGCTTGGGGATAATCAGCCCGAGAGGCGCCCCTAATAAAGTAAGCTGAAAACATGAACTAAAGGGGATACACGCCGCAGGGATGGACCCACGCGGCCTGGGAATGATGCAGCCCTGGGGGGGCGCTCCCAGCGGAAAATGAAACTCGAAGGATGTCACCTGATGATGCTGAAGATGGAGGGGTGCTGAAGTAGCGGATGGCGTGCGCTGCGGGAGACGATCTTCATGAGCCCCCAGGCCCAGGGGCCTCGGGAGGCTCCGGAGGCGCTGGCGGCTCCTCGCGAACCATCTCCATCTTCGCTAGGACTGCAGAATGCCTGACCGCCTGAGCCTCCAAGATGCTCCTCATGAGGCGCTGATGCACCGCAGCCGCGTTCGGCAGGCCGTGAGGCATGCGAACATAGCTGTGAGGTGGGCCTTCGCAGCGCCCCACGCGTGAGGGTCAGAGGCGCTCCTGAGAGGTGGCTCGGTTGAGTCTTGGTATGTCGATGTAGACGCGCAGCCCACCATCCTCGCCTGGATGGGGAGCTACGGTGGGCAAGTGGCGGCTGCCACTCATGACTCTTGACTCCTGCAACTCTTGAATGATATCGCTGATGAATTAAGGGTTTGGTCCTCCTTGCCTTGCTTCCTCCTGAGGGAAACGTGCGTTGAAGCACGCCTCCAAGTGGTGCCCGAGCGCCTCCCTCGTAATCTTAGCAAAGTTGATGGCCCTCCAGGAAAGAGCCCCCGAGCCTTGCTCGAGGAGGGCGCCGGGCGCGCCTCCCTATGCGATAGATGGAGGTCCTCCCTGAACGGGCGCTCACCCTGAGGGGCCAGCCTCCAGAGGGGTCGGGCCAGGCGATGTCTTCTTATTTTTAGGAGCAGCCTCGGGAGGCCTCCCGTTCCCGCGATCTGGGTCTTCAATTGATGCGGCTTGAAAGGCACGTTCCAGGGAACACACATCGTCTCTCTCTTCACAAGGCACAGTGATGACTACGCCGCTTCCTGACATCTTGAGGACACTTTAGCCGTGATGGGTCACGACCATGAACTTGGCCAGGGCTGGGTACCCGAGGATGGCGTTGTACGGCAGGCGGATGTGAGCGACGTCGAAGTCAATGAGCTCGGTGCGGTAGTTGTTGCGGTTCCCGAAGGTGATAGGAAGGCGGACCTGCCCTATCGGAACCGTGGAACCATTGGTGACTCCTGAGAAGGGCTTGGTTGGCTGCAGCTGATTGTATGGCCCTTGGAGATTGTTGAACGTCTCGACGGACAGGACATTGAGCCCGGCTTCGCCATCGATGAGAGTCCTGGTGACTTGCATGTTGCTGATGATTGGGGAACAAAGCATCGGGAGGACTCCAGCTGTGGCCGCGCACTTGAGCTGATCCGCTGAGGTGAACATGATAGCGCACGATGACCACCTAAGAGGGCGTGTGGCCTCAAGCTTGGGGAGGACTGCATTCACTTTGCGGGAAAACTGCTTGAAGATGTGCTGAGAGGCCGGGGCTTGTGCGCCGCCCAAGATGCAAGCGATTGCGCGCGGCTCCTGGAAGCCTCCAGCCCCTTCGTCCTGGTGATGGTCTTTGTTCCTCCTTGGCTGTGGTGGCAGAGGAGGGAGACCCGCATTGCCTTGTGGGCGATCCTCGCGAAGCTGATCTCTCCAACCCCCCTCATGAGGTGGGTCCCTCCAACCTCCCTCACGAGGCTGGTCCTGCCAGCGGTCCTCGCGAGGTCGGTCACGCCACCCTTGGCGAGGGCCACGGTCTTCCCATCGTCCTCCACCTCTTCCTCCTCCTCGACCATAGCCCCTGTCGCTGCGCTCGGGGCGTCGGCCAGCATGCACATCTCACACGGCTCTGAGCTCTTGGCATTCGTTGGTGTTGTGGGTGTGGAGGTCGTGGTACACGCAGTACCGGCTGCCCTTGGATGACTCAGGCTGATCCCTGCCTCGCTTTGTGTCTAGCTCTGCTGCAAGCACGGCAGCCCCCTTGCGCTTCACGTCCTTGGTATTGGGATTCTTCTCTTCTGGGTCAGCGGCTGGTAGCTCGAGGAGAGACAGGCACCCTTCCTCAGCCCTTGCGCACTTGGTCGCCAGATTAAACAGCTCCAGGGAGGTGCACAAGTCTTCATGAATTGCGAGCTCCTCCTTCATCTTGACGTAACGCACACCGTCGGAGAAGGCTGAGATGATGGCCTCCTCAGACACCTTGGGGATCTTAAGGCGAGCGCTGTTGAAGCGCTGGATGAACTTCTGCAGGGTCTCCCCCGGTTGCTTCTTGATGCGGCGCAAGTCGCTCATGGCCGGGGGCCAGTTGCGGGTGCCTTGGAAGTTGGCGATGAATCGGGTGCGCATCTCGTCCCAGGAAGATATCGTGCTAGGAGCCAGGTTCAGCAGCCAGGTACGGGCGCCGTCCTTGAGCGCCATGGGGAACCAGTTTGCCATGACCTTCTCGTCTCTGTTGGCAGCTTCGATGCCCAGCTCGTAGAGCTGGAGGAACTCGGGAGGGTCAGCCATGCCATCGTAGCGTGAGGGCAGGTCTGGCTTGAACTTGCCCGGCCAGGCCACGCTGCGCAGCTCGGCGGAGAAGGCACGGCAGCCTGTAGTGGCAGCGGGAGCCCTTTGCTGACGGAGAGCTTGATCTTGCGGGTCTCTGTGCGCTGCGGCGAGTGCAGCGCGGGGTCTTGACGCGCCGGAGCAGGTGCGTTCTCGTGCCGAGCTGGTGCGGGGAGCACACGGGCGGCTTCCTGAGGACGAGGGATCTCTTGGCAGCTCTTCTCTTGCTGCGCTGGCGCCGGACGGAGTGGGTTCCGCCCAGGGGCCATGCGCCTTGGAGCCAAGGCGCCTTCTTGAGGTGGAGGCGGCTGAGGCGCCCCCGGAGCTTCGTCGCCCGCGCAAGGCGGTGCACGATGCAACGAGAGGGACGGTGCAGGGGAGCCCTCAGCGGCGCTGATGAGCTCGATGATGCGGGCGAGCCACTCATTGTAGAGGTCGTTGATGGGACGGTAGTGCAGGAGCTCCCACGCCAAGAGCAGCGCGGTGTGCGCGTCCACAGGGGCGCAACGGGCGTGGGACGAGGAGCCGGTCGGAGTCAGCGACGGAGTGGCGGTGCGGCCTTCTCGCCGCACTGATGGATGCAGGGACGACGCCTGCTGCTCGTTCCCCGCCGGGCCGGTGGCGGCATTGACGGCAGGCGACGGGGAAAGACGGGGGCGCCCGCCGATGGGGGCCGTCTGGGCGACGCGAGCGGCGAGAGCGGCCCGACGCTCGGCGCGGGGGCGACGTGCGTCCGACATGGATGGGACGGGCGGTGAAAACACGAGGCAACGGAAGGCAGATTTCGGCACACCCCTACCTGGCACGCCAAATGTCGGATTTCGGGTTCCGGCAGACCCTTGAGGTTCGAACACTTGGGTGCGCGTGGAGATCACACCCTCAGCCTACCCATGTCTCACCGCCTCGCAAGGATCTAAACTACATGAAGGACAACACAAGGGACACAAGATTTATACTGGTTCAGGCCACCATTGTGGTGTAATACCCTACTCCAGTTTGTGGTGTGTGGATTGCCTCTGGGGCTGATGAGGAACAACACAAAGGAAGAACAACCTCGCGAGGGTCTGTTCTTGGTTGGTGCGATGAACTGCTAGGGGAGTTCAGTCGCCTCTCTCTCTCTCTTGGGTGTCGATCCGATCAGATTCAGATGCCCTACCCTGTGGGTGGCTAGTCCTATTTATAGGCGAAGGCCCCGGGCCTCTTCCCAAACATTGAGCGGGAAGGGCACCAACAATTGGCCATTTTGAAGGGGAATATCTAGTACACTTATCCTGACTAAAGTTGGTCCTCGCCTGCCAAAAGACCCTGACGATGACGCTGGCTTGGGCTCCACGATGACCTCCGTTCTGCCGTCCTGCTGGTCTTGGTCTTGTTGCGCCGAAATGGTTGCCTTTGCTTGATACCCTTGCCTGCGCTTGCCCCCTTTGCACCAAAGGGGAAACAAGGACACTGCGCAGGTCGGCGCCCGCCTGGCGCCCGCCTGCGCCTTGGTCGTCATGGCTTGTGTCACGGGCACCTCGTGAGGTACCCCGCCTTGATCTCTCCGCCTCCTCGTGAGCCAGCCTGATGAGGCCGTGCCTGAGGAAGCCTCCTGTCGTCCGCCCCGTGAGGCTTGGCCCCTCGCGAGGGTCTTGAGCATGTGTTGATGAAGATGGGCCGCACTGGGCCACTCCTTGAGCCGCGCCGCAGGCCGCAGGCAGGCAAGTCTGGGTATCCTCGTTCCCAGAACGCCGACAGACACCCACGCCTCTATCACTCCCCTTACGCGAGCCCCCTGCCATAGGTTAGGGGCCTGATGCACTGCGTCACGCTGCCTGGGGGCCACGGACATGAGGGGTGCTTGCGCCAGCGAACTCGATCGAGGGCTCCTCACGAGGATAAAGCCGAAATAACGGGGTTTGGCACGGTGCGTGCGCGCAAAGGCAGGCCCTGGGCACACACACCTACCTAGCCCCACGCACGAGGAGCGCGAGGAGAAGTGGCGGGCGACTGCCACTTCCCTCACGTCCTGAGACTGAAGCAGCTTAGGAGAAAACACACTTGAGGAACCAGCGCTCAAGAATGCCAAATCCATTGAAAAACATACAAAGAAAACCGCAAGCAACTTCGGAAAGCAAATGAACAGCCGCGTCCGGCACCTAATCTAGTCTTCTCACCAGCGTGGAGCCAAGTGCTGCCACTAGGACATGGGAGGGAGCCCCCATGAGGCCCCAGGGCAACTCTCAGGAGACTCAGGGGCATGTACAACCTCACTCATTATTACGTGAGAGTGTCACGAGCGGAGACCTTCACAGGCCGGAGCCTTGCTTCACAGGCCGGAGCCTTTCTTCAGGGGTAGAACTTCCGGAGGTGCTGGATGTTCCAGGCATTCTAGATGGGGGCACTGTCCTCTGTCTCCAGGCGCGTGGCGCCAGGCCTAGAGACACTGGCAACCCTAAACGGGCCCTCCCACATGGGAGAGAGCTTATGCATCCCCTCCTTGGAGAGCACCCACCTCAAGATGAGGTCACCCACCGCTAACGTCCTGGAGCGGACGCTGCAGCAGTGGTACTGCCGCAGTGCCTGCTGGTGCCTCGCCGCCTAGAGCGAGGCTTGACGGTGGCGTTCCTTCCCCAGCACGAGATCCATCCTCCGCGTGGCGTCCTACTGCATTTTGTCGAACGCCAGGACCCGCATGGAGCGATGCTTGACCTCATGAGGGAGAACCGCTTCTGCTCCATAGACGAGGAAGATGGGCATTTCTCCTGTTGGCCTGGTCACGGTGGTGCAGATGGACCACAACACGGACTGCAGCTCGTCGAGCCAGCCCCTGCCGCAGGCCTCGAGCTTCTTCTTCAAGGTGCGTGTCTTGAGGCCCCTCGGGACCTCCGCGTTGGCCCTCTAAGCCTGTCCATTGCTCCATGGGTGTGCTACTTAGGCGTAGCAGATCTGCGTTCCAAGGTTAGCACAATATGTTTTGAAAAGATTGCTAGTGAACTGCGAGCCAATGTCGGTGATGATGCGATTGGGGACCCCGAATCGGCTCATGATTCCCTTGATGAAGTTGACGGCTAATCCTGCTGGGATGGTGCGCACGGCTTCTACCTCGGCCCACTTGGTGAACTTGTCGATGGCGACGTAGAGGTATCGGTAGCCCTCTAGTGACCAAGGGAATGGCCCCAAGATGTCCAACACCTAGACCGCAAAAGGCCATGTGAGCGGGATCGTCTGGAGGCCCTGCGCGGGCTGATGGATCTTCTTGGCATGAAACTGGCATGCTTCACAAGAGCGCACCAACTCCATAGCGCCGTTGAGCGCGGTGGGCCAGTAGAAGCCGCTGCGGAATGCCTTTCCCACCAGGGTGCGTGACGAGGAGTGGTGCCCGCAGTCCCCACCATGTATGTCCGCCAGCAGCTCGAGCCCCTGTTCCCTGGAGATGCACCGCAAAGAAACATCATTGGGCCTCCTATGGTATAACTCACCATCCTTGATGCAGTATGCGGTGGCCTGGTGGGCCACGCGCTTTGTGTCCTCCTTCCTCTCTGGTAGTGTCCCCTGAAGCAAGTATGCCTTGAACTCCTCTATCCAACACCCCTCCTCAGGCTCAAGCGCGAGCAGCACGCGGGCTCCTGAGGGACGACCACAGGCTGGAGCTCCCGTCTCTGGTGCCTGTGGAAGGTCCTCTTGAGGTGGTGCTGGAGTCGTGATGTGCAGAACCACAGATGGCTTGAAGAGTCGTTCCTCAAACACCCCTGGCTCCTGAGGGAGCCTGCGAGAGGCTCTTTTGGCGATGTCGTCCGCTTCCTTGTTCGTCCCGCGCGACACATGCTGCAGCTCCACGCCCATGAACCGCTTCTCCATCTTGCGCACCTCTTCTAGGTACGCCTCCATGTGTTCGTCCTTAGGCGTGTACTCCTTGTTGGAGAAATTGACGAGAAGTTGAGGATCGCCGTTGATGGTGAGGCGCTTTACCCCTAGCGCGGCCGCGGCCCTGAGCCCGGTGAGCAAGCCTTCGAATTCTGCGATGTTGTTGGAGACCTTCTCGCCCCGCTGAAAGCAGAGTTGTACCGCATAGAAAAGCTTGTCCTTGGTGGGCGAGATGAGGATGGCCCTCGCCCCTGCGCCTTGCCGAGCAAACGCCCCATGGAAGAACATGACCCATCCGTATGGCTCTTCATCTCCTGGCTGGAGGGAGCAGTCCTCGCCTTCTTCGTGGTCTGGAGCGTCGGTCCACTTGGCCACGAAGTCAGCGAGGGCCGCGCCCTTGATGACCCTGGTGGTACTGAACTCGAGATCAAATGCTTGAACCTCAATGTTCCATTCAGCAACTCGCCCAGCTGCGTTCGGGCTCCAGAGCACCCTCTCTAGCGGGTATGCGGAGACAAATTTGATGCGGTGGCCTTGAAAGTAGTGGAACAGCTTCCTAGAGGCGACTAGAAGTGCGAGCAAGAGGTTCTATGGCATGGGGTACCGTGCTCGGGCCTCCCTCGGTACTGTGCTAACAAGTAAACGCGGTGCTCAACGAGGGAGGAGGCATCAGCAGAATCTTGTTCTTCATGAGGGCACAGGTCCCTTTTGGCCTCATGAGGCATGTGCTCTTTAGCCTGGATAGCCACGGGGTCATTTGTGGCCTCAGGAGGAATGTCGACCGCTACGCCGGCCGGGACTCTAGGTGTCTCTCCCGGGGTGTGCTGCACTTTGCTTGCTGGTTGCGCATCCTGCTGCAGCTTCTTGACCGAGCACTCCTTCCTTAGCGCCACCAGGGCGGCACTTGCTGAGTGCGGGGTTGCCGCCAGATAGAGCACCAAAGGCTCGAGAGGGCGCGGTGCCACCATCACGGGCAGACTGGTCAGATATCTCTTGAGGTCCTGGAAGGCTGCGTCTACCTCGGGGGTCCACTCAAATGGCTCCTTCCTTTTCATCAACTTGAAAAACGGGAGGGCGCGCTCCCCCAGCTTGGAAATGAAGCATCCAAGCGAGGTTACGCAGCCAGCTTTTGCATCTCCTTCAGGGTCTGTGGGGGCTTCATGTCTTCTATTGCCTTGAACCTTTCCAAGTTAGCCTCGATCCCTCTGTGCGATACCAAGAAGCCTAGCAGCTTGCTGGAGGGGACCCCGAACACACACTTTTCGGGGTTAAGCCGAAGATCCACCGTGCGCAGGCTAGCGAACGTCTCCTCTAGATCTTCTATCAAAGTCCTGGCCTCCCAAGACTTCACCACTATATCATCGACGTAGGCCTCCGCGTTTCTCCCGAGCTGCGAACCCAAGGCGATGTGCATTAATCGCTGGAAGGTTGCTCCTACACTGCGTAGCCCGAAGGGCATGTAGGTGTAGCAATACACCCCACATGGCGTGAGGAACGTCGTCTTCTCCACATCCTCTACGGCCATCTTGATCTAGTGGTAGCCGGAGAAGGCGTCCAGGAAGCACAACAGGTCGCACTCGGTGGTGGAGTCAACGATCTGGTCGATACAAGGGAGCGGGAAAGAATCTTGAGAGAAGGCCTTGTTGAGGTTGGTGAAGTCGACACACATGCGCTCTTTCCCTCCTTTCTTGGAGACAATGACGGGGTTCGCAAGCCACTCTGGGTACCGCACCTCTCTGATTACCCTTGTGGCTTGTAGCTTACGAGTTTGTTGGATGATGAAGGCCTACTTCTAGGTGGACTGCAGGCGAACCTTCTTCTTCACCGGCCGCACATTTGGGCATACTCTTAGATGGTGCTGGATTATACCCCTTGGGACCCCGGTCAGGTGTTTGGGTTCCCAGGCGAATACATCCTTGTTGGCTCGCAAAAAGTTGATCAATGCCTCCTCTTGGTCCTGAGGGAGGCTAGCCCCTATGGTGAAGGTGGCGCTGGCCGTCCTGTCCTCGCAGATCGGCACCTGCTTCGTCTTGTCTCGGTCCTGAGAGAACAACTGCTTCTTCTTGGCACGCACTGCCTCTGGGCTTCCTGATCCTCCTTCTTGCCGGGTACCGCAGTCGCGACTATCTTGAAGGCGAGCTTGAGGGCTTGCAGTGTGCCTTTGGTGTCTCCTGCCACCATGAGGACACCGTTGCTGCTCGGCATATTCATGAGGTTGTACGCGGGATGGGTCGCAGCCATAAACTTCGCCAAGGCTGGGTATCCCAGAATAGCGTTGTATGGCAGGTTGATCTTGGCGATGTCGAAGTCGACGAGCTCGGTGGGGTAGTTGTCGCGGGTCCCAAAGGTGACAGGGAGGCGGATCTGCCCCAGGGGCCTGGTGGAGCTGTCTCCAACTCCGGAGAAGGACTTGGAGGGGCGGAGCCGACTAGGCGGCACGTGGAGCAAGCCGAATGCCTCCGGGGACAGTACGTTGAGGCCGGTCCCGCCGTCGATGAGGCTCCTAGTGATTGCCACGTGACAAATGGTGGGGGTGCAGAGCATCAGGAGCGCGCCTGCCCTTGTCGTGGCGGGCGGGGGTGATCTTTGGGGCCGAAGGTGAGGTCAGCTTGGGGCGCCACCCAGCCCGGGGGAGCCCCCGAGTCCGCCTGAGTGTTGCCTGCCTACCGGTAGAACTGCTTGACGTGGCGGTCGGAGGGTTGCGCTTGCGAGCCGCCCAAGAGAGCTGTGAAGACCAGGGGCGCCGGTGCCGCGTAGTGGGCGAGGAAGAGGTCGCGAACTCCTCCTAGGAGGCCACGGAAGATGCTGGCAGGTTGAGCAGCCCGGTGCGTGGCGCGCCTATGAGGGCCATGGGGAAACAGTTGGCCTTCACCTTGTCATCTCCACCGGCCGCCAAAATTGCTTCCTTGTATGCCTGAAGGAAGGGGGCTGGATCTGCCGCGCCGTCATAGCGCGGCGGCATCTCAGGTCGGAACTTGGGCGTCCACTGCACTTGTCGCAGGGAGAGGGCAAAGCAGCGCAGCCTCGGCGCTTCTCTGGGGACGCATGTAGACGAGGCTGACGAAGGAGCGCTCGCCATATGGGACAGTGGCACGATCTGGAGGTCGAGGAAGAGGATTCCGACGCACCCCTACCTGGTGCGCCAAATGCCGGATTTCAGGATCCGGTAACCTGTGTGAGGTTCAAACACTGGGGTGCGTGCGGAGATCTCAACCTGCCCAGCCTACCTACTCGCGATCCTCCCTAGCCTAGCACGTAGAGCTCACAGAGACACAAAGACACAGAGATTTATACTGGTTCGGGCCACCATTGTGGTGTAATACCCTACTCCAGTGTGGTGTGGTGGATTGCCTCGAGAGGCTATGGATGAACTAGTATAAGGATGAACAAGCCTCAGGAGGTGAGGTGTTCTTGAGCTGGTGTGGTGCTCTACTTGCTCTGGTTTTCGGTCCCTCTCTATGGTGGTGGCTAAGTCCTATATAAAGTGCCTTGGTCCTCCTCCCAAATATGGGCGGAAGGGATTCCACAACGGTGGGATTTGAAAGGGGACAAGTAGTACAGTCTATCCTGACAAAAGTAGTCTTCGCCTGTGAAAAGCCTCTCGTCGTGACGCTGCGGTGGGCTCGGCGATGACCTCTGTCCTGCCATCCTGGCGGTCTTGGTCTTGTTGCACCAGAATGGAAACCTTTGGATGATTCCTCGGCACTCTGCGCCTGTGGCTTGCCTCCCTTGCACCGAAGAGGAAACCTGCGCTCTGCACCCGCCTGGCGCCCACTTGGCCTTGGTCGTCATGGCTCACATCAGCTGGGCGTCATGAGGTAGCTGCATATAACTCTCCGCCACTTAGGTGCCCTCCTGAGGAGGCCAACTCCTTCGGGGGTCTTGGTGTCATCCGCCTTGCGAGGTTCGGCCCCTCGCGAGGGTCTTGCTATGTTGGTGTTGAAGCTGGGCCGTACCAGGCCGTCGATGGAGCCACGTGGTGGGCCGCAGGCAGGTAGGACTGGATACCCCCAAGTCTAGGACATCGACAGTACATACTGTGTCCCTTCTCCATTGTTACCATTGATCTTCAGACGCACAGCTTGGGCCCCCTACCCGAGATCTATCGGTTTTGACACCGACATTGGTGCTTTCATTGAGAGCTCCGATGTATCGTTGACACAAGGATCGATGGCTCACCTTTTCGCCAACGATAACGCTGAGTCCAAGGAGACCTTGCTTCCTGGACTGGTTTTATGTTTGGTGGATTTTGTGCTTCGAGCCAACTCGATCGGCCGCCTTGAGTAGGTCGACAGTTATGCCCCCGACCACCAGAAGGTTTGGAAACCTGAATTACGTTGCTGACATCCAAGGAGTCTTGTCTTCGATGGGTTCAGGGCCTTGGCCACCACCCTGTGTCCCCGCCAAGGAGACTCTTTGGATCCCCTGGCAGATCCCGTCCAGGGGTCAACGCAAACACCCACCTCGGCCCTAGATTCAGGATAGGTTTCACTGCCCGAAGACGGGAGCATAAGCACCGCCGGACTTATTTCCCTTATGGAACCTCCTACCGAAGACCCAGATGCAGACTTAGACTTGGCCCTGGGTAACCGTTCCGCACTGCCGAGGTCTGCACTTATCAGATCCGATCAGGCGCTTCATGCCGAACACAGCGCGACAGACCCGCAGTTTTCGGTCCCACTCTCGCTCTTAGATGAAGCGTTGGTTTTGATGCAGTCTCTCGCCATCATGGAGGTTTTACCTCCGAACTGCACCCAGCTCGGACTGGGGGCTGAGAGAGGGCAATTTTACGTCCCACCCACCACCCACTTGATAGTCACTGTTGAGGACTTAACCGACATGCTAGATTATGCATCTGAAGACATCAACGGCATGGACGACGATGCCGACGCTGAACCAAGCCAAGTCCCACACGTCACGGGGTGTTGGACGGTCTCCTCAACGTACGATGTGTACATGCTGGACACCTCGAAGAACGACAAGGAGAACCCAAGCTCAGATGAGGATAGACCCGTCGATAAACCACCTAAGCGCCGACGTCACCGGCATAGCTCACGGTCGCGTCGGGCGAAGGATAGTAATACTAGCACAGGAGACAATGACACTCCGGACGTTGGCGAAGATCCTAAATACCCTATCGAGCGCACATCCGAATAGGACGAGCGGGAAGAGGGTGAACATATTCCCGAACACGCTAATAACGAAGATGAGGAGACAACAACTATATGCCAGAATCCCAAGAGGAGGTCAGCCTCGGTGACAAGCAATTCATTGTCCCAGAGGAACCCCTCGACCTGAAGAGGAAGTAGCACCAGCTCAAAGAAGAGCAAGACACACTAAACGAAAGGTGGACTAAGGTCCTGGCCACTGAGGAATACGACCAAGAATGACCTGTCAAAAGTTACTCTAGGCGCATGCTGCTACCTCAATTTGACGATGAAGTCCTTGAACCAATACCATTGAAATACAATTAGACAGATCAACCACAACGACCACCACGTGGACGGGATAAAGTGGCATATCAAGCCGAACACCAACCCGCACCCCCTCGCCGAAGAGGCAGGGAGACGACAGCCACGGGATACACGTATGACTTGCAATGGGACCTAGCCAATAAAGCTGGGCAGACCAGATCAATCTACGGATCAAGGGACCGTGCCCCGGCACGAGATGATAGCTATGAAGCCCGGCGTGATGACCGTTCCTATCTTTGGACAAGTACCGAACTCAGATGTCAGTATCTCCGCCATGACATTGCACGATATAGAGGGGTCGCACATGATGAGGACATCAATACCATTGTTACACCCACAGCCCGTGCTGCTATACATACTGGACCGATTACTAGAGCTCGCGCACACCAATTAATTTACCAGGTACTTTCGTTTCTTGGTAATGATTCTAACGTTCATGAGAATATGATGCTGCCTAAATTGGATACATTTGTTTTGCTTACAAATGAAGGGCCTAGCTTGGAGAAGGATTGACATTGGAGCAAGAACAAGCATGGAGATGATGGCATGCGCAAGGGGAACAAGAACGGAGTTACAATTGATGATTTCAAGACGTTGAAGCCACCATAATGAGTGCATGAAGCCTTGGACAAAATAGACAAGATGCTACTTCATAAATTTCGTCCAGAGGCTATTCTAGGTGCTGCGTCACCTTATTATTGGGCCAGGCCCCTGTAATTTCGTATAGGCTATTTTTAGAGTCTGTATGTGTGGGGAAACAAGAGATAGGGTTGGTTTCGTACCCCTCCACCAAGGGCCATGAAATTCCCCCCTCTCCCTAGATATATACAGCCCTTAGGGCACCGTTTAGACTTTGGGTTTTGTTTAGATTAAAAGTTTGCCATAGCTGCAACTTCGCGTACTTCGTTTGTGTTCAACGACCAAACCAAGACGTCATAGAACCCCATCTTGATCAATAAAGCTTTCATCTTATATTCGTAATATCCAGATTGCAATCTCAGAGTGTTGCTTGTTCTTCGTTTGCCTGCAGGAAATAGACCCTCGTGGTCAGGTTGATCGTGCTCCAGCATGGTCAATATCCTCTCAGAGTTAGTTTAGCGATTGCTAAGGCACGACGTCCTCGCACGTACGTACTCGGATCATCAAAGTCTACTCCTCTGAAACGATAATCACCCTCCCATCAAAAGATGGGACACCTTTGCCTCTATCAAGTGGTATTAGATTTCCAGGTTGCTCGGTGAGATTTTACAGTTTTTCGTATTATAGATCGAGTCTGTTCTTCATACCTACAGTCCAAGAAAAAGCCATAAACAAAAATTAGGGTTAGTTCATCATATTCGAACCAGTCTGAGCCTTTGCATAGTCTTTTCAGTATTTTGCTTTGTTGAATTTTCGGTTGCATCGTTGTGTCAAGTTGCTGGTCTTAGCATCTAGTCCTTTAGACTTTCGAGTTCTATCACAGTTTCTCACGCCGCTGTCGCACCATCCTACCACGGCTGCCATATACCATCACCGCTGCCATATACCACCACCGCTGCCATATACCATCACCGCTACCATATACCACCACCGCTGCCATATACCATCTATTTTCCGATTCGTGTTTCCTTGCCTGAGTAGGTTTCGGAAAAAAAACCACCCTCCGTTAAGCCCAAAATTTTCCAAAAACGCACGTCAAAAAATATTCTGGCTATCCTATTTTTAGGTGTTTCCAAGCGTATTGAGACAGTCACCGTTATAGAAAGTTTTTTTTGAGCCGTTTCTAGTTTTTGGGTCCGGGTAGTCGAAAAAAAATTGGTCGCAAAAATTTTGTGTCTATCCTGTTATCTTCACTTGGGAAGAGTTTTGAGACACTCGCCATTATAGTGATTTTTCGGCAAAAAAAAGAGGAGCACGAAAAAAAGAGCGCAAAAAAGCAAAAAAAATCAGAGTGTGCTCTTCCCTTGTTTCCATGCAGCGCGTGATTTTGTTAGTGTTCTAGGCTCGCGTCTCTAGCACGGTCTAGCCTAGGACCAGCACAGTACCGTCGTTGAGCATTTATTCAGCTTTGCATCTCTGAATTGATTATTGCTGACCCTTTTTGCTACCATATTATAAGCCTTCCCAGCTCCACATACATCTACGTCATGTGTTTGACTCTCCCTGGTAATCGCTCTATCCAAGCTTTGAGCGTTTGACTACAACGGTTGCCGATCACCACCTGCTGTTGGGTAAGAACTGGTAAGAATTTGAGATTCGCTTGAAGGACTTGTGACACACAACCATCACCACCACTTCCTAGTAGTCTGTAGGATCATATTCTTTTGTGTTTCTATTGCTGCTAACCATGGCAGGATCACAAGCCGATGAGACTGATTGGGATAACATGACAAACAAACAACTACATGACAAATTTTAGCAAATGATGAGTGGACAGGTGCAAGATGTGCTAAACAGATTTGAAGAGGCCATGGAGAAGATATATGTCATTGAGAAGACGTTCAAAACAAAGCTCGATAACAAGTTTAATGAATTGCTCGCGTGTTTTCCACAACCACCGCCGGCTGCACCTATCACATGTTTACAACAACAACTACTACAACAACGCCCAAATCATGTGGGACGAGCACAACACATTCCAATTGAGCTTGGTCAAAATTCTGGTGCTACTGTACCTACTATTGATGCTTCCTTGGCTCCTGCTACTGCTGCTGCTGGTACCCAGGAGGATGATGATTATGTGGGCGATTATGAGGATGAGGTTGATCAAAATCAAAACTACGTGCAGCCACCAGCACCAGCACCGGCAGGTCGACCTCAGGTATATATTCGCAACGGTAGGCCTGCACCACAACCTCAGGTACGAGATCATGACCATGTTCCTAAACTGAAATTGAATATTCCACCATTTGAGGGTAGATACATTGCTGATGTATATCTTACTTGGGAGTTAGAAACTGAACAACGGTTTACATGTTTACAATATCCCGAGGAGAGACGGGTTGCTGCTGCTGTTTGTGCTTTCACTAGTTTTGCATGCGTATGGTGGTCTGAACATTGTAGATTATATCATATTCCAGCTACTTGGGCTGCTTTGAAAACTGCTATGCGTACTCATTGGGTTCCACCATATTATCAACATGAATTACTTCAAAAACTGCAACGTTTGAGACAAGGAATTTTTTTTGTAGAAGAATATTATCAGGAATTACAAACTGGCATGATTAGATGTGGTATTGTTGAGGAGAATGAAGCTATGCTTGCATGTTTTATGGGTGGAGTAAATAGAGAGATTCAGACCATTCTAGAGTATAAGGAGTATACTAATATCACTCGTTTATTCCATCTTGCTTGTAAAGTTGAACGTGAAGTGCAGGAAAGACAGGCATTGGCGCGAACTAACTTTTCTACAAGTCGACCATCATCATGGACACCACGTGCATCTTCTACCTCCACTGCACCAGCACCTCCATCAGGTGCCACCTACAGCCGTTATACAAGAAAGTAGGCACAAGCACCACTATCTGCCAAGAGCGCACCTGCCGGGCCTGCATAGAGCTTTTCTCCTTCCATGGCATCAATAGGGCACAAAAGAGTAATTATTTTTCGTCGTTGTAAGGGAAGAGGTCATTATCCGAGAGAATGCAAATCTCAGCGTGTGATTATTGCTACTGAGGATGGTGGTATGAGTCCGCTAGTGACTATGATGAGGAGACTTTGGCTCTTATTACAAGTGAAGAACACGGTAGAGCTGTTTCTGATCACCAGACACAATACATGGCTCCTGAAGACGCTGGCAGGTATGAATGTTTAGTTGCTCAACGTGTTTTCAGTGTGCAGGTTACACAAGCCGAGCAAAATCAGAGGCATAATTTGTTCCACACAAAGGGAGTTGTGAAGGAACGTTCTATTCGCGTCATCATAGATGGAGGGAGCTTCAACAACTTGGCTAGGATGGAGATGGTGGAGAAGCTATCTCTCACCACAAGACCACATCCACATCCTTACTACATCCAATGGTTCAACAACAACGACAAGGTTAAGGTAACACGTACTGTTCGTGTGCATTTTAGTATCTCTACATATGCTGATTATGTTGATTGTGATGTGGTACATATGCAAGCATGTTCCTTATTACTTGGTCGACCATGGCAATTTGATAAAAATTCTGTACACCATGGTAGAAACAATCAGTATACTCTTGTTCATAAGGATAAAAATATTACTTTGCTTCCTATGACTCCCGATTCCATTTTGAAAGATGATATTAATAGAGCTAATAAAGCAAAACAGGAGAAGAATAAGAGTGAAAATCAGATTGTGGCAAAAGAATTTGAGCAACAAATGAAGCCTGATAAATGAACCATCTAGTGTTGCTTCTGAAATTAAATTGAAAAGTGCATGTTTACGTGCCACCAAATCTGATATTGATGAGCTAGATTTTAGCAAATCTGTTTGCTATGCTTTTGTGTGCAAAGAGGCATTATTTTCATTCGAGGACATGCCTTCCTCTTTGCCTCTTGCTATCACTAACATTTTGCAGGAGTTCGCTGACGTCTTTCCACAAGATGTGCCACCGGGATTACCACCTATTCGAGGGATTGAGCATCAGATTGACTTAATTCCTGGTGCTTCACTGCCAAACCGTGCACCATACCGTACCAATCCAGAGGAGACGAAGGAGATTATGCGTCAAGTACAGGATCTTCTCGACAAAGGTTATATACGCAAATCCCTTAGTCCTTGTGTTGTTCCTATTATTCTAGTGCCGAAAAAGGATGGTACATCGCGTATGTGTGTTGATTGTAGAGGCATTAATAATATTACTATTTGTTATCATCATCCTATTCCTAGGCTAGATGATATGCTTGATGAATTGAGTGGCTCCACAATATTCTCCAAAGTTGATTTGCATAGTGGATAACATCAAATTCGTATGAAATTGGGGGATGAATGGAAAACAACATTTAAAACTAAGTTTGGATTATGTGAGTGGTTAGTCATGCCTTTTGGGTTAACTAATGCACCTAGTACTTTCATGAGATTAATGAACGAAGTTTTACGTGCTTTCATTGGACGATTTGTGGTAGTCTATTTTTGATGATATACTGATTTATAGCAGATCTTTGGAGGAACATTTGGAACATTTACGTGCTGTTTTTATTGCTCTACGTGATGCATGTTTGTTTAGTAACCTTGGGAAGTGCACCTTTTGCACCGACTGAGTATCTTTTCTTGGCTATGTTGTTACTCCACAGGGAATTGAAGTTGATAAAGACAAGATTGAAGCTATTGAGAGTTGGCCGCAGCCCAAAACGGTCACACAAGTGAGAAGTTTTCTTGGCCTCGCTGGATTCTATAGGCGTTTTGTGAGAGATTTCAGCACCATTGCTACACCTCTCAATGAGCTTACAAAGAAAGATGTGCCTTTTGTTTGGGGTACCGCACAGGAAGAAGCCTTCATGGTATTGAAAGATAAGTTGACACATGCTCCTTCACTCCAACTTCCTGATTTTAATAAGACTTTTGAGCTTGAATGTTATGCTAGTGGAATTGGATTAGGAGGTGTGTTATTACAAGCTGGCAAACCTGTTGCATACTCTTCTAAAAAATTGAGTGGTCCTATGATAAAGAATTATATGCTCTTGTTCGGACTTTAGAAACATGGCAGCATTATTTATGGCCCAAAGAATTTGTTATACATTCTGATCATGAATCTTTGAAACATATTAGAAGTCAAGCCAAACGGAATCATAGACATGCTAAATGGGTGGAATTCATTGAGACTTTCCCTTATGCCATTAAATACAAGAAGGGTAAAGAAAATGTTATTGCTGATGCATTATCTCGTCGTTATACTATGCTTTCACAACTTGACTTCAAGATATTTGGTTTGGAGACCATCAAAGATCAATATGTGCATGATGCTGATTTTAAAGATGTATTGCAGAATTGTAAAGAAGGGAGAACATGGAACAAGTTTGTCGTTAACGATGGATTTGTGTTTCGTGCTAACAAGCTATGCATTCCAGCTAGCTTTGTTTGTCTTTTGTTGTTGCAGGAGGCGCATGGAGGAGGATTAATGGGACACTTTGGCGTGAAGAAGACGGAGGATATACTTGCTACACATTTCTTTTGCCCAAAGATGAGACAGGATGTTGAGCGTTTTGTTGCTCGCTGCACTACATGTCAAAAAGCTAAGTCACGACTCAATCCTCATGGTTTATATATGCCTTTGCCTGTACCTAGTGTTCCTTGGGAGGATATATCTATGGACTTTTTTTTTGGTTTACCTCGAACAAAGAAGGGGAGGGATAGCATATTTTTTGTCATGGATAGGTTCTAGAAAATGGCACACTTTATACCATGTCATAAAAGCGATACTAAATACTATCGTTTATGGGCTAAGTTGGGGATGTTTATGGGCTAAGTTGGGGACTAAACTGCTTGCATGGTGTGCCAAATACTATCATTTCAGATCGTGATACTAAATCTCTTAGCCACTTTTGTAGATGGTTATGGGCTAAGTTGGGGACTAAATTGATTTTTAGTACTACTTGTCACACCCAAACTGATGGACAAACTGAAGTAGTCAATAGAACATTGTCTACTATGCTTAGGGCTGTTTTGAAGAATAATAAGAAAATGTGGGAAGAATGCTTGCCTCATATTGAATTTGCTTATAATCGTTCATTGCATTCTACTACTAAGATGTGCCCTTTTGAAATTGTGTATGGTTTCCTACCTCGTGGACCTATTGATTTGTTGCCTCTTCCATCTTCGGAGAAGGTTAATTTTGATGCTAAACAACGTGTTGAATTGATTTTAAAAATGCATGAGTTAACTAAGGAAAACATTGAGTGTATGAATGCTAAATATAAACTTGTTGGAGATAAGGGTAGAAAACATGTTGTGTTTGCACCTGGAGATCTTGTTTGGTTAGATTTACGTATGGATAGATTTCCTGATTTGCGCAAATCAAAGCTAATAGCACGTGCTGATGGTCCTTTTAAGGTGTTAGAGAAAATAAATGATAATGCATATAAACTTGAATTGCCTGCAGATTTTGGGGTTAGTCCCACTTTTAACATTGCAGATTTGAAGCCTTATTTGGGTGAGGAAGATGAGCTTCCATCAAGGATGACTTCATTTCAAGAACAGGAGGGTGATGAGGACATCAATACCATTGTTACACCCACAACCCCTGCTGCTATACATACTGGACCAATTACTAGAGCTCACGCACGCCAATTAGTTTACCAGGTACTTTCATTTCTTGGTAATGATTCTAACGTTCATGAGAATATGATGCTGCCTAAATTGGATACATTTGTTTTGCTTACAAATGAAGGGCCTAGCTTGGAGAAGGATGGACATTGGAGCAAGAACAAGCATGGAGATGATGACATGCGCAAGGGGAACAAGAACGGAGGTACAAGTGATGATTTCAGGACGTTGAAGCCACCATAATGAGTGCATGAAGCCTTGGACGAAATATACAAGATGCTACATCATAACTTTCGTCCAGAGGCTATTCTAGGTGCTGCGTCACCTTATTATTGGGCCAGGCCCCTATAATTTCGAAATACATAAGTATAGGCTATTTTTAGAGTCTGTATGTGTGGGGAAACACGAGATAGGGTTGGTTTCGGACCCCTCCACCAAGGGCCACGAAATTCCCCCCTCTTCCTCCATATATACAGCCCTTAGGGCACCGTTTAGACATTGGGTTTTGTTTAGATTAAAATTTCGCCATAGCCGCAACTTCGCATACTTCGTTTGTGTTCAATGACCAGACGAAGGCGTCACAGAAGCCCATCTTGATCAATAAAGGTTTCATCTTATATTCTCAATATCCAGATTGCAATCTCAGTTTCTTGCTTGTTCTTCGTTTGCTCGCAGGAAATAGACCCACGTGGTCAGGTTGATCGTGCTCCGGCGTGGTCAATAACCTCTCGGAGTTGGTTTAGCGATTGCTAAGGCGCGACGTCATTGCACATATGTAGTCGGATCGTCAAAGTCTACTCCTCCGAAACAATAATCACCATCTCATCGAAAGACGGGACACGTTTGCCTCTATCAGCACACCCCCTATGCTTCATTGATGAGGTTATGGGACATCAGTTTCCGGAAGGGTTTAAACCTGTAAACATCAAACCGTACGATGGTACAACTGATCTGGCCATCTGGATGAGGATTTTCTTCTCCACATTCACATGGCTCGAGAAGGTGATCTCCATGCCATTAAATATCTCCCTCTAAAGCTGAAGGGACCAGCATGGCACTAGCTAAATAGCCTCCCAGAAAACTCCATTGGAACCTAGGAAGACTTGGAAGATGCCTTTAGGGATAACTTCCAGGGCACTTATGTCCAGCCACCGGATGCTGACGACTTGAGTCATATAATCCAGCAGCCAGGCGAATCGGCCCGCAAGCTTTGGAATCGGTTCTTAACTAAAAAGAACCAGATTGTGTACTGTCCGGACAGCAAAGCCTTAGCGGCCTTTACAGCGTCCGTGACGAATGGCTCGCTCGACACCTTGGGCAGGAAAAGCTAAAGACCATGGCAGCCTTAACGGCACTCATGACCCACTTCTATGTGGGCAAAGACAGCTGGTTGGCTCGTAGAAGCAACAACTCTGGCGACCCGACACCTCCGAAGTGCGTGATGGCAAAGGTAAACCTCGCCGCAATAAAAACAAACTTCGGAATAACAATAACGACGACGCAGACGATACGACAGTCAATGCCAGATTCAGCGGTCCTAAGTCTGGTCAGCGGAAGAAACATTTCAAAGGCAACAAGGACGAGCCATCTAGCCTAGACAAAATCCTTGAGAGGCCCAGCCAGATCCATGGCACACCTGATAAGCCTGCAAATCATACCAACGGGAATTGTTGGGTTTTCAAATAGGCCGGTAAGTTAAATACCGAACATAAGGGAAAAGGGCCCCCAAGCGAAGATGATGACGAGCCCCGTCAGCCGAACACTGGGGGTCAAAAACAATTCCCCCCCCCCCCCGAGGTGAAGACAGTGAACATGATATATGTCACTCACACCCCCAAAAGGGAGCGCAAACGCTCATTATGGGACATCTATGCCGTAGAGCCGGTCTCCCCTAAGTTTAACCCATGGTCAGCCTATCCGATCACTTTTGATCACATGGACCACCAAAATAGTATCCGTCACGGAGGTTCGGCCGCCTTGGTTCTTGATCCAATCATTGATGGATACCACCTCACTAGAGTCCTTATGGATGGAGGAAGCAGTCTGAACTTGATCTATCAAGATACTATCCGTAAGATGGGGATCAACCCATCACGAATCAAGCCTAGTAACACTACCTTTAAAGGTGTCATACTAGGAGTGGAGGCCCATTGTACGGGCTCCATCACACTAGAGGTAGTATTCAGCTCCCTAGATAACTTTCGCAGTGAAGAATTAATCTTCGACATCGTCCCTTTCCATAGTGGTTACCTTGTGTTGCTCGAACGAACTGCCTTCGCCCGCTTCAACGCAGTCCCGCATTATGCTTACTTGAAGCTCAAAATGCCCGGACCTCGTGTCGTTATTACAGTCAATAGTAATATGGAACGCTCACTCTGTACTGAAGAACACACCCCGGCCCTCGCAGCCATAGTGCATCGCGGCCTTATCAAGCCAAGCAGGTCACAGGCCAGTAAAGCAAATGACGTATCCAAACGAGTCTAGTCCGCACATAATTCAGCGGATTCGGACACTGATTAGCAGTTCGGCCTCCACCGATCGCCCCACCAGGTTGCGGCTCATGTACCGCGCGTACATAATTACGCACTAAAAATACGCTGGGCGACGCGGGAGGCACGATGCGGAATAGGTCCATTACACGGCTTGACCATAAAATGGACCGCATACACACATTTTCTTTTAACACAGGTTCATCGAGAGCCCTACTTACAAGATTGTTGTCGCAGGAGATCTTTTTAAGGCTAGCATGTCCCAACCATCAAACGCTCCTCTCAAAGGACTCACTACTAAGGAGGAAAGGTGCAGACATGCGGCAGGGCACCATTGGAGTTTCTTTTCCGAACTATGGTTTTTATGCCTTGTGTTAGACTTTCCCTTATGTCAAATTTTCTCTTTTTTGGGCATGACCTTAGTATTGAACGACATTGTTTGTCATCGAAATATCACTAAAGATATAAATGGCACACATGATTGCCACCTTCTTGGTTGGGTGTTAGATTTTTTCCTTGTCATCTGCGCTATTCCTTATGTTCGATTGACACACGTGGTTCGACACGGTCTTCATACTAGGGCCTGTATTCGGCCCCGCTAAATTCTTAAGTCCGAACACCCGTAGGGAACTCTTCGGCGTCCTAGATATTGAATTATATGCATCTGCTCCAAATCATGTCTTTGGTCTATAGTTGGGTTACTCGGCTCCTATGTTTGCCACCTTACGTTCCGCAAGTTCGGCTAAGGTAGTAAAGGGAAAACTACTGCGATTGTATTTCCGGTTTGTCCGGTCAAGTACCTCAGTAGAGAAAGCCGATAACTGACTATCATGATAAGCGAGAGCGGGTCAGTGATCCGACGACTTAGTGTTACACTACGAATCACTCGCGATTTATGCCGTGTCATACGAGGGGCTGGGTTTTTGACCAGCCGTGTTGCAAAGGTGCCGTACTCCGGCTCGCCGATCATGCAACAAGGGGCTATTACTTAGCGCCACCAATGGACTCTTATGGCTAAGTAAAACTACTAAAGCCACATAGTCTGATTGCCTAGTTCACTTTGCAAGACGCCTCGTACATTGGACCAAGACCTTGGATTAAGTGTGGTCATGAGATCATGAACACCCCTGTAATATCTACATGGGGGCTGAAGCCGACGACTGGTAAACTTTCAGACATATAAATAGCAAAATAGGAGGATAAACTAAATCATAAATATCATACACCATGAGTTCGTTAGATGACTCTTACAACCGGACACAAACTACTCAAATATTATGTCCTTGGAGCATTGGCCTTCTGCAATATAGGCTCCCTCGAGGACCTGGTCGAAGTACCTCTCTAGCCGCTGATGCTTCTTGCCCTCAAGTGGCCCGGCGGTGGCAATCTCGGTGGCTTTCATCTTCGCCCACTGAACCTTCGCATGGGCAAAAGCCATTCGAGCACCCTCAATATAGGATGACCGCTTAAGGGCATCAATCCGAGGAAGCACCTCCACCAGCCTCTTCACGAGCCCAAAGTGGCTGCTGTGTATGGCTTCGGCTAGCCACAAACATTACGTCCTTCATGGCCAGGCTGGCCACCCTATGCAGTTCAGACATCTGCTGCATCTGGTCGGTCAGGGGCACTGGAAGCTCTGGCACAAGGTACTGCGACCAGAACAACTTCTCCGTTAAGCTCACCTCTTTGTCTCGAAAGAGTGCGGCGGCATCCGCAATGCTCCTTGGCAGGTCGGAAAGGCGCCTGGAGAACATCGAACTCGGGTTAGTAAAATATATCTCCTACTAGCATACCTATTCTCCATAATAAAGGCCTTACTAGCCGCAATCCGCCTCGCCTCCTGGATCTCTTCTCGAGCGTCTTGGGCATCAGCCCGGGCTTCCTTTAGGCTTTGGTGAGCTCGGAGGCTTGCTCCGAACTTGTCTGCTCCAAGGACTCGCATCTAGCAATGGCATCCTTGAGATCTTTCTCAACCTCACCCACCCGCGCCTCATGTCATTGGTGGGCAGTCTGCTCCTCCTCTATGCTTTTGGCCGCTTTGTCCGCGGCTGCCTTGCTCGCCTCCGCCTCCCTCTTGGCTTCGTCAAGGGCGCTTTTGAGGGGCTCGACCTCATCGGCGCCAACTGCGGGCATAGTTAAAACATTTTTTTGTCTGTTTCAAACGACTAACCCATATATACAATTGGAGATATATACTCAATGCACGCATACCTTGCGTCTCCTCAAACCGCTTGTTGATGCGGATTACTTGTTCATCACCCAGCCGCAGCTTCCGAGTGAGTTCGGAAACTTTGGCTGCCTGGGCGCTCGCCACCTATAGGGAAGCCTGTTGCACAATAGAATAAACTGTCACCTCATCCGAACACTATGTGATCGTCTATCCGGCTTTGCTAGACCCGGACAGAGTCTCATGGGCTACTATCGATACACAAGCATATTCCTTTATTAAAATCAGTTCGAAATATTACATCGCATATCTCAAAGCCTATTAATAGGTTGGTAAAATCTTTGTTCAGCCTGCTTTTGGCGGACTGAATCTTCGCAACCACCATACCCATCTGGGTATGGTGCTCCTCCACGACGGAAGCACGGTGAAGCGTTTCCACTAAAGTATGCGGCGCATCCGAATTGATGGAGGCCACCGGTGGAGTCGATGCTCCCCCTCCTTCGAAGGGGGTTGCTTGCCTAATTCCGGAGCCGTATGGGTCTCTCAAATAATGTTCGGCAGGGGCCGGATTGGACATGGCCCCCATCATCAGTCTCCATGGGGGTTGGCCCTCCCGTTTCTTCGGTAGTCGGGGTATTGCCCTCTGGCACCGTCCTGACGGCCTCCTGTACCTCTCCATGACCTGGAGAGGCTCTTAGAGACAAGACTTGGTGTCGTCCAGAGAGGTTGGCGGGGAAGCCCGCAGAGGCGTCTCGCTCTACACCATGCCTGGCTCCAGCGAATTCCTCGGAGACGATAGTTGAGGAAGATCCCGGGCTGGACTAAAAGGCACAATATAGTTTATTAAAAAACTACAAATCATAAAGGCCGATATATGAGAAGGCATCCTTGGATACTTATGAGTCGGCTAGGGGCTTCGACCTGAGGTACCGCTCGGGGATGACTTCGACATCGGAATCCGAGTCGTCCGGGAGGGATATCTTCCCCCTCTTGGACGCCTCCGCCTCTGGGTCTTCGGAGGCCGCTCTTTTCTTCCTCCTCCCCTTAGGGGGGAGAATTTCTCTCTTCCTCCTCCTCCTTTTCATCTTCATCTCCCTTGTGGGAGGATAAGGCCTCGGAATCCCCAGACATAGTGTCTAGAGGACCTTTATGGCGGGGCCGCTTTTGGCCTCCTTGCCCTTCTTCTTGGTTTTCTTTTCCGGCGCCTGGTACGGCGCCGGAACCAGCATCCTCGTTAGTAGAGGGTCAACTGGGTTTTCAGGAAGCGGAGCCGGACACTTGATCCGCTCCGCCTTCTTTGTGTAACCCAGTTTAAAGTATGAAAATCTCAATACACCCCTATGATCTTCGAACTAAGTTATGTTCAGAAACTAAGAAACTTACTGGAGTAGCTGGGTGAGCACAGTCGAGGCCGATGTCATCAGTCTTTTTTGGCCATGATTTCTACTTTTGGTCCTTGAAAAGCAGCCTCTAGATATCTTCGTGCATCATGCCAAATAATCGCTGCAGGGTCCGCGGCCCTTCCAGATTGAACTCCCACATGTGAAGAGGCCGGCGCTGGCAGGGAAGGGTCCGGCGGAATAGCATCAATTGAACCACGTCGATGAGGTCGGTGTTCCGTTCTATGATATTTTTGATGCGCTTTTACAACATCAACACATCGTCAGCTGACCCCCAGTCCAGACCCATGTTGATCCATGACGCTAGCCGCATTGGGGGTACATATCTAAACTCAGGAGTGGCCGCCCAGTTGGCTCCGCGAGGTTCAGTGATGTAGAACCACACCTGCGGCCATATCTTTATAGTTTCCACGAAAGCCCCTTTTGGGCCAGGTGACGTTCGGAAGTTTGCTCACCATCGTGCCTCCACAGTCTGTGTGCTCCTCGTCCACCACCTTTGGCTTCACGTTGAAGACCTTGAGCCAGAGGCCGAAGGGGGGGGGGGTACAGAGGAGCGCCTCGCATACGATGATAAATGCTGAGATGTGGAGGAATGAGTTTGGGGCTGGATCATGGAAATCTAGCCTGTAATAGAAGATGAGGCCACAAACAAAAGGGTGAAGTGGAAACCCTAGTCCGCGGAGGAAGTGGGGTATAAATACCACCCTTTCACCGGGCTCCGGGGTGGGGATGACCTGCTTCTTGGTAGGGATCCTATACGCGATGTCCGTACTCAGGTATCCCGCATCCTGGAGCTCCTTAACATCCTTCTCCTTCATGGAGTAGGCCACCCACTTGCCTTGAAAGCCAGATCTGGACATGACTGGAGAGGTTGGTGGAGGTGGGAAGGATCAAAGCTTGGGTGCTGGAGTTCGAAGGTGGGAAGACCGAGGGAGGATGCAGGCGTGGGAAGGAAAGTATGAATCTTTGTCCGCTTATATAGGCCGTGAATGTCGAACACCCGCTCCCCTAGCCTTAAAACCTCGCCTATTCCCAATGTGGGTATGCGCCGCAGTCGGTTGGACTACCCAAATATAATTGATATACAATCCCGTATTAAGTGGGCATGATCTCTGTTTCGACGGGGCGTGCCAATGAGGCGCGGCCTCGAAACACGGAACGCAGGGTGTGAAAACGGTTCGAAATGCCGAAAGGTCAAGTCTGACGCTTCATCGAAAAAGTTTCAGTAAAAGACACTGTTCTCATTTTTTATATATCCTACCTTCGTGGCTAAGGGTTGTATTTATTATGAAAAGCCAGATACTATTGTTTTATAGAGGAAAGCCAATGTGTTTTCTTTAAGGAACCCGCCTTGCAATGCCGAAGACAATCTGAGCGCAGAATATATCATCATTGAAGATAGGTTCAGGGGCTACTATGGGATTCCTGGACTAGGGGGTCCTTGAGCGTCCGGTCTATTGATGTGGGCTAGACTGATAGGATGTCAAGATACAAGATAGAGGATCATCTCTCGTGTCCTGTGGGGACTCTCGCACGCGTGCATGGCAAGTATAGGTGTCCGGATATATTGTTCCTTTCTGTAAACCGACTTTGAACAAATCGTAAGCCCCTCCAGTGTCTATATAAACCGGAGGGTTAGATCAGAGGCAGGATCACAACATTGCTAGGCTAGCTATCTAGGGTTAGCCGAATCGATCTTGAGGTAGATCAACTCTTGTAACCCTTATACCCTCAAATATAATCAACCAGGAGTAGGGTTTTACCACCATTAAGAGGGTCCGAACTTGAGTAAATATTGTATCCCTCCTCCATTTTTACCATTGATCTTCAGACGCATAGTTTGGCCCCCTTACCCGAGATCTGCCGACACCGACACCTGCTACTATACATACTGGACCAATTACTAGAGCTCGCGCACGCCAATTGAATTACCAGGTACTTTTATTTCTTGGTAACAATTCTAATGTTCATGAGAATATGATGCTGCCTAAATTGGATACATTTGTGTGATTACTAATGAAGGGCCTAGCATGGACAAGAGGGATGAACACTAGAGTAGAAACAAGATGGAGATGAAGGCACACGCGAAGGGAACCAGAACGGCATTTCTAGTGCAGATTTCAGTACTTTGAAGCCTCCTTGATGACATACAAGGGCATGGACAAAATATACAAGATGCCCTTTCAGAAATTTCGTCCATATCTTATAATAGGTGATGCACCACCTTATTTTTGGGCCCGACCCATGTAATTTCAAAATCTTTGAGTATAGGCTATTTTTAGAGTCTGTATGTGTGGGGAAACAAGAGTTAGGGTTGGTTTCAGACCCCTCCTCTAAGGGATCATGAAATCCGCCCTCTCTTCCTCCATATGTACAACCCTTAGTGTGTCATTTAGACATTGGGTTTTGCTTAGATCAAAAGTTTGCCATAGCTGCAACTTCGCATGCTTCGTTTGTGCTCAACGACCAAACCAAGACGTCATAGAACCCCACCATGATCCGTAAAGCTTTCATCTTATATTCTCAATATCCCAATGACAATACCAAATTCTTGCTTTTTCTTCATTTGCTTGCAGGAAATAGACCCTCGTGGTCAGGCTGATCGTGCTTCGACGTGATCAATAACATCTCGGAGTTGGTTTAGTGATTGTTAAGGCTCAACA
Organism: Triticum aestivum; assembly: GCF_018294505.1. Lineage (NCBI taxonomy): Eukaryota > Viridiplantae > Streptophyta > Magnoliopsida > Poales > Poaceae > Triticum > Triticum aestivum. The sequence goes on from NC_057801.1 coordinate 347,568,816, forward strand.
TCCTCACACGTTTGTAGTTGGATCGTCAAAGTCTACTTCTCTGAAAAAGATAATCACCATCTCATCGAAAGGCGGGACACCCTCGCGTCTATCACATATAATGCAATATTTGAGACGCCAAACATAGTGAAAATAAAAAAGGTGTCGGTCTTTAATGTATAGGGCGAGCATCTAGGCCAAGCCCCCGGTCTGATAACCGGTCGCATAAATGAAACCCGAAGTGTATAACACTTGATTGAGGCAGATTCAAAGAACGAAAAAGAACAAAGAAGGAAAAGTACAGTATAAGTGACTGTAGAGGAACCGTAAAAGGTTTGCTTTATTTCTAATAAGCTCATGACGTCCAGCCGTACACTTCGAACCACTGAACAAGACTACAGGAAAGAAAAAAATATAAATGTATAGATGAAAGGTTTACACAGGGCCTTGATGTGTGGGTTAATGCCCGAACTGTGCCCTACTACATGTCTGCGCCTTTGCTTCTGCTAAGAGAGACAACTTTGTTGGATGGTTGTTCGATGACGGGTCCTTGACAGGGAGTCCTCGAGAGGTTGCTGCATTGGTGGGGCTTGATGTTGCGTAGGTCCTAGGTGGTACCTATTTGTCGTCTGAAGATGCAGTGAGCCATGATACGGTCAAATCGACCTCTTGGTGACTAAGCCCCATAGCTGCCCATGGTGCTTTTAGCGCGAAATTGTGATATTGAGGCATGTAATGTGTTGCTGGGTTGGGCAGGCCATGGGGGGCGTGTTCCTATGTATGCCGAACACAGGGAGGTCCCTTGGCTGGAGATAGGCCCCTTGCTCGTTTGTTTGCCTCTCGCACCTTGACAGTGGGCTAACACTTCGGTCCTTCGTATTCGGCTGCCAAGGCCGTAGTATTTTCCTCCGTTCGAAGAGAGCGCTCTGTGTTACAATTGACTGTGATGATGCCCCTTGGTCTGGGCATCTTTCGTTTGAGGTAGGCATAGTGGGGGACGGCATTGAAATAAGTGAACATCATCCGACCTAGGAGGGCGTGATAGCCTCTGCAGAAAGGGGTGATGTCGAAGATCAATTCTTTGCTCCGGAAATTGTCTGGAGAGCCGAATACTACTTCCAAAGTGAGGGTGCCTGAACAGTGGGCTTCGATGTCGGGGATGACCCCTTTGAAGGTGGTACTACTGGATTTGATCCTTGATGGGTCAATGCCCGGTTTTTGGACTGTATTTTCATAGATTAGGTCGAGGCTGCTACCTCCGTCCATGAGGACTCTAGTAAGGTTGTAGCCATCAATAGTTGGGTCGAGGACCAAAGCCGCCGACCCTCCATGACGAATACTGGTTGGGTGGTCCTTACGATCGAAGGTGATCGGACGTGCTGACCATGGATTGAATTTCAGGCTATCGGTTCGATAGCGTAGACGACCCAAAGTGCATGTTGCCTCTCCTTCCTGGGTATATGAGTGACATAGATCATATTCACTGTTTTAACCTTTGGAGGGAATTGTTTGTGGCCTCCATTGTTCGGCCTGTGAGGTTCCTCATCATCCTCGCTGCATGGGCTTTTGCCCGCTTCGTCAGCTGTAGCTTTGCCAGGCTGCTTAATTACCAAACAGTTATAGTTGGTGTGGTTGGCAGGCTTATCTTCGGTGTCGTGTATATGGCATGGTCTATCCAAGATAATGTCTAACTTTGTCCTGGTTTCCTTTAGAGGGCCTCTTTCGTGGTCGCGACTTGGAGTTGCAGAATCCGACATTTACTGTCGGGTCAGCGGCCTCGGTGCCACTAAGTCGATGCATATTTTTATTGCACTGTGGCTTTCTGTTGCCCTCACAGGCTTCTGAAGTACCGGGATCTTCTGAGTTGGTGCTTCTATGAGCCAACCAGTTGTCTTTGCCCACACAAAAGCGGATCATAAGGAAGGTAAGAGCTGCCATTGTCCTCGACTTATCCTGACCGAGTTGTCGTGCTAGCCATTTGTCCTAAATACTGTGCCTGAACGCGGTTATAGCTTCGACATCTGGGCAGTCGACTATCTTGTTCTTTTTAGTATAGAACCGATTCCAGAATTGCCGGTCTCACTGCCCGGGCTTCTAGACCACATGGCCAGGTCATCGGTGTCCGAAGGCCGGACGTTGGTGCCTTGAAATTGGCTTGAAAAACATCCTCGAGCTCTTCCCAGCTCCCTATGGATTCTTCGAGGAGGCTGTTCACCCAATGTCGGGCAGGTCCTTTGAGCTTTAATGACAGGTATTTGATGGCGTGGAGCTCATCTCCCCACACCATATGAATGTGGAGAAGAAAGTCCTCAATCCACACGTCCGGGTCCGTGGTTCCATCATATGCCTTGTGGCTCCACTGAGCATGAGCTGAGGATGAGCCATCGACAATAGTAATCATACGTATCCGTTCAAGTGCCTCGTTCAACAAGGCGATGCTAGCCCGATCGATGTATGAGGTTTCTTTGGAGCTAATCTTTGTAGAAATAATGGGGCGAGGCACGCGTCCGGCCAGGGTGAAGCCTTGGTCTTCGAACAGCGTACTTGCCTCGAGGCTCGAGGCTAAATCTGTGGTGAGAAGGGCGAGTCTAGCGGGGGTTGACTCCCCATCTTTGGACGCCGAACTCACATTAGGGATCAAGGTCAGATTCATGTCAAGGAGGAAGAGTCCGGACAGGGTTGATTCCCGGTCTTCGGACATAGGAGCCGCTTTTGAGCTCGACGCCGTTAGCGTGGTAAGGGCCGGTCAGGAGATCGGATCGGGGAAAGCCCCTGAAGTTAATGCTTCAGAGGCCATGGTTGTTGCAGGTAGGGCTGAGAAGCCAGTGAAAATCAGATGCTCCGAGCATCGGTGACGTACTCGAAGTTGCCGAATCTGATCTGCTATTCAGGGGCAAAATTGTCGACCTGGTTGAGATGGCCAGTCGCGTCTGTGTGCAGAACAATGCTGCCGAACGTGAAAAGTTTCCCAGGGACGAAGATGTCTCCGGTGCTAACGCCGTCTTCGATGATCGGGGTAGCCATCAATCCTTTAGCGATCTGACAACGGAACTCTCAATGAAAGCACCGATGTCGGTGTCAAAATTGGCTGATCTTGGGTACGGGGTCCCAAGCTGTGGACCTTGGATCGATGGGGATCGGTAGCCGTAGGACATAATTTTTACCCAGGTTCGGGCCCTCTCTAAGAGGTAAAACCCTATGTCCTGCTTGATTATATTGCTTGTGTATAGGGGGTTACAGAGTAGATCTACCATGAGATCATACGAATTAAAACCCTAACTAGTAGGATGGCAGTTGTTCTTCTAGCCTCTAAGGACTAAGCTCCCTAGTTTATATAGACACCAGGGGTGCTAGGGTATATAGATAGTCTGTTACATCGAGAAAACTTCAGATCTTCCATCTTGAATTGGGGTGCACACCAAGGCAAAAAGGTCTTCTATCCGAATACAGTGTGGCCCATGTGAAACAGGCCGGCATCCCAAGGACCCCCTAGTCCAGGACTCCCTCAAGGAGGAGGAGCCCCAGCAAGGTTGCTGCACCGCTTACCCAACCGCCTCCTATCATCTTGATAGGCCTTCTGGACGGGTATCAATAAAGGTAAACCTCCTTCTAGCATGATGCCACATGCCCGACAAATCCCACCTAACCACCTGCAGGCTCGACACCTCATTGATTAATGACTAGCTACTCGATGAGGTGGAGCGCTAGTGGCTAGCGAGGGCTTGCCGACCATGGAGCTTGACAGGCCTCCACTTTGTCGTCTCGGCCTTGCCGGCAAGGGTTGCTTTTTGGTGCTAAATTTGGTGCTTCGACTTGTTCTTCTCTTTAGCTTGGTCGAACAACTTGGTCCTCGGTCTTGATCTTACCAATCTTCGACAAGTCTCAGCAAGAGGGGAGTTACTACTTGTCTTGAGTTAGGAGTCGAGCAACGTTGTTGTCGGTGTTCTGGGAACCATGGTACCCAGACCTGCCTGTCTGTAACCCGTGACATGGCTCCTTTGACGGCCTGGTACGGCCCACCTCCAAGACTGCCAAGACAAGACCCTCGCGAGGGCCCCCGGGCCTCGTGAGGCAGACGAAACCAAGACCTCTGAAGGGGGCGGCCTCACCAGGCTGCCTCCTGAGAAGCGGAAATTTCTATGCAGGTACCAGCCTCACGAGGCTGCCATGACGCAAGCCATGACGACCAAGGCCAGGTGGGCGCCAGCAGGCGCAGAGGAGGCAGTTTCCTCTTTGGTGCTAAGGAGGCAAGGACGAGCGTCGGTTCCTGAGGAATCTGGCAGAGGTTTCCATTTCGGTCAAACAAGACCAAGACCTATAGCACCGCATGATGGATGTCATTGCCGAGCCCACTTCTGTGTCACGACCAGAAGCTTTGTAGGTGAAGACCACCTTTCATCAGGATAATATGTACTACTTGTCCCTTTTCAAATTGGCCATTGGGGGATCCCTTCCCGCCTAAGTTTTGGGGGGAGAGGACCGAGGCCACTATAAATATAGGTTAGCCACCAGCGTAGAAGGGGGCGACTCATTCCTCACCCCTGAACCTTGTGAGGTTGTTCATCCCGTGTACCAGTTCATCCTCAGCCTCTCGTGAGGCCAATCCACCACAAAGAAGGAGTAGTGTCTTACACCTTAAGGTGGCCCGAACCTGGGTAAACTACCATGTTCATCTTCTCCCTTGCTCACGTGAATCAGGTTAGGGTGTGGGGCGAAGGGTTCGTAGGCCGGAGGGGTTGAGTTCTTCGCACACGCCCTAGTGTTCGAACCTTCTTGGGTCTGGGGAGGCCTGAATCCGACATTTGGCGCACCAGGTAGGTGTGTGTCGAAGCTCAACCTCTTCATAAAATGCGCTCCGCTCGCGACTCGCAGTTCGAATGGCAGGTGCCGTCCTGCCTACCGAGCCGCCGGGTGCTTATGGAGGCGCTGTGGGCCATCGGGCCTTCGCCCTCGGCCTGCATCGGGTGCAGTGGCCGTAGATGTTCAGGCCGACGTTTCCCCCGTGGTATGACAGAGCGACAGACCCCGAGGAGTTCCTCCGGTTATACGCACATGCCATCTGGGAGGCAGGCGGGGATGACAAGGTCATGGCGAACTGGCTCCTTATGGCCCTCACGGGTGTGCCTCGCTCTTGGATGCTCAGCCTGACTGTGTCTTTGTTGACCTCCTGGGAGGAGCTGCACGGCTTACTCATCGCGCCCTTTGCGGCACCGGCCCCCCACGCTGTTGCCTCCATTCTCGGCGGGTCGCAGGCGCTAGCCTCAAGCCGCCACGTCAAGCAGTTCCTCCATCGGGTGGTAGCTGCAAGGCCGCGGCAGGGGGCTCCTCCAGGCCGGGCAATGCCCGAGACCGACATCACCTTTGACTCCAGGGTCACCCCAGAACCACGGTCGGCGCTGGTACGCTCCCCATGCTGTGCACGCTAACCATCAGCAATGTTGCGCTCACCAGGACCCTCATCAATGGTGGTGCTGGACTCAACATCTTCTCTGTGGAAGACTTCGACATGCTCCAAGTGCCCTACGACCAGCTCGCGCCCACCAAGCCCTTCTCAAGGGTAGTCAGCGGCTCCATCGCCCCCTTGGGGCAGATACGCCTCCCAGTCACTTTCGGCACGCACTAGAACTACCGCACCGAGCTCATTGACTTCAACATTGCCCACATTAGCCTCCTGTACAACACCATCCTTGGGTATCTGACCCTTTCCAACTTCATGGCGGCGACGCACCCCGGCTACAAAATCGTCAAGATGCCTGGGAGCTGTGGCATCATCAACGTGGTGGGGGACACCAAGGATGCACTCCTAGCACTCGGGCTCACTTTCAAGCCCGTAGTTGCCACGCGACGAGGCGCTAAGGACGCTCCAGAGATCCCGGAGGCCACGCCTGTGAAGAAGAAACAATTGTTCTCTCAAGACCGGGCCGAGACGAAGCAGGTGCCCGTCGACGACGGAGGTACAGGCCCCACGTTCACCATAGGCGTCGGCCTCCTCCCAGATCAGGAAGAGGCGTTGGTCGGCTTCCTCCATGAAAACAAGGATGTGTTTGCATGAGAGGCGACGGACTTGGTCGGTGTCCCGCGGGATGTGATCGAACACCATTTGATGGTGTGCCCCAGTGCACGCCCGGTGAAGCAAAAGGCGCGGCGGCAAGCCCAGGAGAAGTAATCGTTCATCCTCCAGGAGGTCCCCAAGCCGCAAGAACCCGGTGACATTTGGGAAGTGCGGCACCCGGATTGGCTGGCCAACCCGGTCATCATCCCTAAGAAGGGCGCGAAGGAGCGCATGTACGTCGCACTAAAAAAATAAACTTCCTTGATGATACGTGTTTGTCATAGTAGGTCACTTTTTTGTCATGCATGTACATCTATGACGATTTTATGACAGAATCAAGATAGTCATACCTGTGCTGTCGTAGAAGTGTTCCATGACATTACCAAAATTATAATCACGGAAGTTTCCACTTCCACGATGATAAATAGCGCGTCATAGAATTGCTTTCGTCAAGGGTAACTGACACGTGGCATCCACCATAACGGGTCACTGTTATGCTATAGGGTTCCAGTTTGGATCCGATAACCCGTTAATAGCCCGGACCAATGGGGATTTTCCACGTGTAAAATTCTCAATGGCCAGAGGAACAACCTGTCGGCTCACCGTTGGGACAGATGTCATCCACTCATTGGACCGAAGGCACCTATGATACGTCGACACGTGGCATGGTCCAACAGTAGCTCATTCTTGTGAAAAGGCCGGCCCGTTTGACTTGGTCAAAAGGTAGTGGGCCGGCCCACAGAAAGCCTGTCAACGACGTGTTTGCATATAGCCCATTTACAGCCCGCTAACTCATGACATGTTATTACCTATCCGAATTAGGCCCAGTAGCGTCATCTCGGGCGTCCGATATGATTCCAACCTATTGTAACTACTGGCCCATGTATGGCCCATGACTACTTTCGGCCCATATGAGGCCCTTTGTAACTTTTGGCCCATTAACGGCCCCTGGTGAAACTGACCCGTAATGAAAAGTGTATCGCTTTATACCCATTAACGGCCCATTATTCCATTGGGCCTTTTCCAGCCCGTGTTATCTTTCGGCCTTCTCAGGGCCCATTTATTCATGGGCTCATTTCCAGCATTTCGTTACATACAGCCCGTTACTGTCCTTTTTTGTTTGTGGGATAAATTCAACCCGTGGTTATAGTCGGCCCGTTTGTGGCCCGTTAATCCATTGGGCCATTTCCATAGTGTCATCAAATACGACCAATTAACGATGGCCCGTTATGGTCGGCCCTTGCACGGACAATTCCAACTCTAGCCCGTTTACGGGCCATAATGACGTCCGTTATTGGCCAATGTTTGGCTAATCGATCATACGACTCGTAGAAGGCCCATTGATGCTACACCCCATAGAAGGCCCATTGATGCTACGGCCCGTAGAAGGCCCATTGTTTCTACGGCCCGTAGAAGGCCCATTGTTTCTATGACCCGTAGGAGGCCCATGGTCCCCACAGTAAATATGTAGCCCATGGTTATTGTGGCCTAGTTAAAGAAAAGGTTATTATGGCCACTAGCAAACTGCGGAAAAAGAACTGCACTGACTACAAGCAATGAAATGAACAATACAACAAGGAAATAAATAAGCAAGCAACTTACGCTAGGCTATCACGGCTATTACACATATTACATCCACTGGGCATGAAAGTTCGCCACCAGTGCAAATATAGGGAACAAAGTGATAGAGGCGGGGGTGTCCCGATCTTTCAATGAGATGATAACTGTCGATTTGGTGACGACAATTTTGACAATCCGACTACAAACGTGCACGACGTTGCGCATTAGCAATCACTAAACCAACTCCGAGAGGTTATTGACCATGCCTGAGCACGATCAACCTGACCATGAAGGTCTATTCCCGCAACCAATCGAAGAACAAGAAGGAATATGATAAAGCAATTCGAATATTGCGAATATATATGAAGTACCGATAAAGGTGCGGATACATAAGCGGTCTTGGTCTGGTCGTTGGACACAAACAAAGTACACGAAGTTGCAATGGCTAACTTTTAACTAAACAAATCCCAAGGAAAAAGCTACTAGATGGATCTACTTATATAGGAGCAAGGGGTGGCGGCCAAGGAGGTTGGAGGACGTCCCAAGGCAGCCTAAAACTAACCCTAGGTCGTAAAAGGCTCATGGGCCCAAGTGGAGGTGATGCAACACCTTTGGACTTGTAGTTTGACTCGGATTCCGCTGCAGCGTCAGATTGTTTTGTCGATATCTCAATGCTCTGGCCAAATTTGAAGGTGAAAACAATTTGGTTGGAAAGAGCAAGAAATCTACTTTCAAAAAAAAGAATCACCCATTTTGGAGTCCGTATGAAAAAGTTGTTGGTGTTTTGAGTCAGGTATGTCTGTGAAGTACGAATCTGAATCCAGAACGTGAGAGACTTGGACTCTATCTTCTCTTGGCCCAAAAGTGATGTGAGAGAACTTTTTGAACAACAAGTAAGCATGTCCTTCTCCCTTATCTTCATATGTGGATTGTACAAATGTCCCATACACCTGCAAATAGACATGGCACAAAAGTTTGTGAAGTATTTTTGTCCTGTATGACATAAATAAATTATTGCATAGTTTGCATTAGAAATCATCTCAAAAATATACATGTATGCAATATTTTTGTTCATATCATGGTATTAATGTCATCATCATCCTCCCCTTCTTGAAAACAAAGCCGTCCTTGGCATTGCTTAATCTGAAATGTGGCTAACAAAAGAGACAAGGTGTACATGTTGTATATGTATATGTCATCCATTTTTACTTCTCTTAATTTTTGCACATATGACACATGTATACATGTGTAACTTTCATACTTCATAAAATGTAAAGACAAAATATTGTCACAAGTATTAGAAGGAATGAAAATATTGCAACTCAAGTTGTACATATAAGTGAAGCTCTTATTCATATCAAAGGATTGACAATGTTCATCATTAAACCATCCCAACAGTGGTGAATAAATCTTACTTGAATAAAATTTACATGCTACAACATGCTTAAATAAGCAAACATGAAATAAGTCATTTGACACAGAATCATCACCAATATTAGAGGTCATATCAAAATGATTAACCATTAGTTCTTTTGCATCAACAGTTAATTTAATGGGTGCACTCAAAATTGTTGGTATTTTAGTTGTTTGATCACATGACGCATTCATGACAGTAACACAAGTCTCTAAAATAGGGGGTGTGCTTAAATAAATAGGTAACTCAACACATGATGTATTCAAGTTAACTAGGCATGCATCATTCTCATGTGAAAGTGGAAAATGCGTACCTTTGTCATTACCTCTTATGATCAACTCAGATGATGCAGACACCATCGATGGGGATGTGTCACATGGTGGAGATGACGTAGTCCTCGCAACAACGAATGTGGTTGTCATAGTACGCCTAGTAGTTGAAGAAACATCTGTATCAATAGTTGGGATGTGCACCATGCGCTTGTTCTCCTTGTGGGCAATACGTCATTTTATTTCATGTTCAGCTTTACAAGCAAGACGAAACAAATGGTCCATAGGATAACACTCTTCATGAATTAGTATCTCCTGAATATCATGATTTAATCCTCCCCAAAATCTATCAATAAAATCTTCTTCACTTTCTTCTAAAAATGAGTGCAACAAGGTAGTTTTTAAATCATCATAATATTTTGTTACAGTGTCACTACCTTGTTTTAAATGTTCTAGTTTTTTAATCATGCCACGAGTATAATAAACATCGACGAATCTATCTCTCCTGACATGTTTTAAACCATCCCAAGTAGTAGGTATATAATCATGGTTTAACCGACATTATTCACTCCACCAAACTAAAGCAAAGCTACTAAAAGTACTAACCACAACTTGAAATTTTCCATGCTCATCAAAAGTGTGGGAAGCAAATATTGCATTTATTTCGTACTCCCATTCAATATATAAATCAGGCCTAAAACGACCAGGAAATGGTGGCATGGAAACATTAACCTCATGTGCATTCTGATGTTGTTGCTCCTCTTGTGACGGTTGTTGTATTTTCTTAGGTGATGGCAAATCTCCCACGACCGATGAAGCCCAAGAATTAACAACTCCGGAACCTGCCATAGTTAGTAGAAAACAAGAACCAAAATCCAAGCATAATGTTCCTATGAACTACTTGGATGTGGTGGTAAAATGCTCACAATATAGCAAATATCAATATCTTACAAGTTCTTACCATGCAGCAGGAGGTGACAGGCAACCAGCGGTGTCAAATAACTCTGAAGATTGTGTAAAGCGATTGCCAGGGGAAAGTACGTATACATGGTGTAGAAATATGTGGAGCTGGGTTGGCTATATATGGTAGCAAAAAATAGTAGTAATCAATTCAAAGATGCAATGTTGAATAAACGCTGAACGATGGTACTGTGCTGGTCCTAGGCTAGACCGGACTAGAGACGTGAGCCTAGAACACTAATGAGGTCACGGTGTAGCACAACTAGCATGAATGAAGGATACTAAGTAGCTCTGGATAGGAAGATATAAGTGAAGATCACAACGGCAGTAAAGATAATGATGAAAAACAAATGCCAAGCAGGATATACAACAACTCTCTCTCCAACTTTCCTCTTGAAAAGTTTGAGCCAATTTTCTGATAATTTTTTTCAAAGAATGCTACTAAGTCAAGCTTTCCAATGGAAAAAGAACCACTCAATTCTGAGCTGATATGAGGAGTCAAAAATTCTAAAATTGGCTTGAAAAACTAGAAAAGGCTGTGTTCGCGAACTTCAGAGGGCAAAAAGACCTATTTAGAAGCCTATTTTGAGGTGCCAAATATGAAACTAACTTCTGCAACTATTTAGATGCGGCTCGTCGCTAGCTTTCATTTGATTACTCGCGGAGCCAAGACGTACTTCGTATGAGAAAGTTATGCCTGTTTTACGAAACAGTGCACAAAACAAATTCCAATCCGAATTCAACTACGAGATTGAGTATAGATAGATCCAAATTTTGTTTTTTTCTCTCTTTTTCTCTCACACTTTTTTCTTTTTCTTTCTCTCTCTTTCTTTTTTTTCTTTTTTTCTCTCTTTTTCTCTTTTTTTCTCTATCTTTTTTTCTCCCTCTTTCTAAGACAAACTAGATAAGATGCAGATTGGATCAGGCAAAGATGTGAATGACCTCAACTATCATTATGACAACGAACAGTGCGTAGCACATGGTGGAAAATGATGGATGGGATGGTGGACAGCGGAAGGGATAATGATGCAGCGCCGGCGTGACTAATGTGAACAGAACTCGAAACTCTAAAGGAACTAGACACTAAGACCAGCAACTCAACACGGCAATGCAACCGATAATTCAATAATGCAAACAATGAAAAGAAATTAGCAAAGGCTCAGACTGGCTAGGACAAAGGAGGAATAGATCTAACTTTTTTTGTGGCTTTTTCTTGGACAATAGGTAAAAAAATCGAATCGAGGGATAACTGGAAATTCTCACGGAGCAACCTGAAAACTGATACCACTTGATAGAGGAGGGGGTGTCCCGATCTTCCGATGAGATGATAACTATCGATTTGGTGGAGACGACTTTGACGATCCGACTAGAAACGTTTACGACGTTGCGCCTTAGCAATTGCTAAACCAACTCCGAGAGGTTATTAACCACGCCGAAGCACGGTCAACCTGACCACAAAGGTCTATTCCTGCAACCAATCGAAGAACAAGCAAGAATATGATAAAGCAATCTGAATATTGCGAATATATATGAAGTACTGATAAAGGTGGGGATCCGTAAGCGGTCTTGGTCTGGTCGTTGGACACAAACAAAGTACACGAAGCTGCAATGGCTAACTTTTAACTAAACAAATCCCAAGGAAAAAGCTACTAGATGGATCTACTCATATAGGAGCAAGGGGTGACGGCCAAGGAGGTGGGAGGACGTCCCAAGGCAGCATAAAACTAACCCTAGGTCATACAAGGCTCATGGGCCCAAGTGGAGGTGATGCAACACCTTTGGACTTGTAGTTTGACTCGGATTCTGCTGCAGCATCAGATTATTTCGTCCATAACTCAATGCTCCGGACGAATTTGAAGGTGAATCTAATTGGGTTAGAAATTGCACGAAATCTATTTTCCAATAAAAAAAGAATCACCCAATTCGGAGTCCGGATGAAAAAGTTAGTGATGTGTTGACTCAGGTATGTCTGTGCAGTCCGAATCTGAGTCTAGAACGTGAGAGACTTGGACTCTATCTTCTCTTGGGACAAAAGTGATGTGAGAGAACTTTCTGAACAGCAAGTAAACATCTCTTTCTCCCTTATCTTCATATGTGGATTGTACAAATGTCCCATACACCTGCAAATAGGCATGTCACAAAAGTTTGTGAAGTATTTTTGTCCTGTATGACATAAATAAATTATTGCATAGTTTGCATTACAAATCACCTCACAAATATACATGTATGCAATATTTTTGGTCATATACATGGTATTCATGTTCTCGTCACAAAACAGCATATCACATGCACTAGTTGTGAAAGTTGGAGACCAGTGCAAATAAACAACGCAGCAAAACAAGTCCAGAACTAAAGCCACTTCAGAAGAGCTCAAGAAACAATATCCTGGGTACCCATAATGCTGGCAAGATGCTTAGCAAGCTTATTAACTTTCTCTTGTTTGGAGCTTAAATCCTCCAGCGCTTGTTGTTGCATTAGAAAGTATGCATCTAAATTCTACAGGGACTTCCTCAGTCCTTCGGCTTCTTGCTGCAACACAGCTGACTGATGCCTTTCAGCCTGTAGCTGAGACTGAAGAAACCGAAGTGATTCAGGCAGCGAGTTCGAAGAGCTTGTGCTAGCAGCACTAGCCAGTAACTTGAACACTACATCAACGCAGGACTGTGGGGTTGTCTCACCGTCTACAAGATCGTTTTTATCACCTTTCTTGGAGACCAACATGGTTGTTGTCAGGACCCTGATCCTAAGTCACACTAATCTAGCATGTAACACATCATATCACTTTGAGGCTTCACGCATGGTATTCCCATGGGTGCCACCTTACCTGGCCCACATATATGATAGTGCCACTAGCATCCATATGACTAAGAACCCATGCTGACATGACTAGTCGTAAACCAAAGGTGGCACTAACTTATAGGAACAGGCATACCTGACCGAGCAACGAACGTGTCGATCAACAACGTATGAACCCAAGTCGTAGCAAGCTACAAGGACTTAAAGGAACAACATGTGACATTTCCCCGAAGGGACAGACACAGGAATGAAGAAGCACACATGTCGGCCAGCCTAAGTGTTCTGGAGCAGTAGCAAGCTACCATGGCTCAGTGGAAGCACTAGGAGACATTTCCCATTAAGGGAGGCTACCAAGAATAACCAACTAGGTTGTCGGATCCCACACATACCAAGCATTTCAATAACATACACACAATATGCTCGATATGTGCAAATACAACATGGTATCACAACAAAACTCTATGAATCAAAGTATTTATTCAATAGGCTCCGAGGAGCCAAGTATTACAAACATGGGTCTCATGACCCAACATTCAGAGCATACAACCAACAAAAGCATTGTTGGAGATATGCCCTAGAGGCAATCATGTATGATGATATTTTCTATGTGTTTATGAATAAATATAGTCCTTGGACATTATCAATCATGTGTATCAGCAAGTACGTGACTTGTTTGTGGGACTATGCATTGTACGATGACTGTCCTAAAAGGTCCCTAGTCGAAAGGGCTGTGTGGACGCACAGCCGACTAGACTAACATATGACACGGTCGATGGCTCGGTCTCACTAGCCATGGAGCATTGGATGCTAACCAGATAATATGGACTTGGAAAGGTCTGGTCAGATTTGACGTAGTCAAATCCGAGTCGAGATAAGGTCCGAGTCGGACAGACCCAACTATGAGACACATCGATATGTCATTTGTGAGTCTCTACTACAACAAACGTTCTATGTCCTAAGACCTGAGCTGACGCTTGTACTCGGGATGGTGACAAACTTGCTTTGGGCTGACCAAACGCTACTCCGTGACTGAGTAGTTACAAAGGTAGGTTTCGGGTTTGTCCAGTCCCATGATGCGAGACATGGTTGAGCAAGATGGGATTTGCCCCTCCGATCAGGAGAGATATACTATGGGCCCCTCATGTGATCCGACCAGGATAAGCATGGCCATGCGACAAGGATTATGACATAATCCGGTTTGTGGTCGGTATCACTGGAACGAGAAAGAGGTCGGGCTAGCATAAGGATGATAGTCTCGCCTTGAGCCCGACAACATATATCATGTGACAAAGGGAACGGAAGTGTGACATGATGTACAGGTTCGGCTAACCAGCTTCATGGTCTGCTTTTGTGCTCGGCATGCCATGCTAGAGGCCACTAACAACCATGCAGTTCGGAGGTGATCCGAACTGTGACCAAGCCGACTTGAACCCAAGGGGTCGCGCGCTTAAGGCAAGGAACCTACAAGGACGGATCTGAGGACACTGATCGGATGTGATCCGAGCTGTATTCGGATTGTGGGTGAGTAGACTTGTGGGGTTTAGTGTCCGTGCGAGGCCCAAGTGTTGAGCCCGCGACGGACGCCTATATAAAGTGGAGGTGCGGCACACTCATGCGATTGATCGCTTCGGTGCTGTCACTAGGGTTTGCATGTGTTGGGAATAGCCGCCTCCACTCGCCACCGGTTGTGTGATCGGACCTAGCAGTCCGCCGCACGACGTTCCTCTTGCACGTGCGGATACCATTAGAGGCGGTGCACTTGTGCCGCTCTGGCGAACCTATTCGCTGGATCCGATCGGGTATGTGGGAGACCAGCAAGGAGCAGGACTCTAGGAACGTGAGGCGACTCCGGGAATGCGCTGCCTCAACTCTACTTCCGCTGCACGGCACTACGCGTCTAGTGGTAACGAACTATGATCCATCTCCTGTAGCATGTTCCTGGATGTTCTACACGTAGGAAATTTTTAATTTGCAGTCGACGCACCCTATCGTAGAATCTAATAGTAGTATCAGAGCCTTTGCTATAGGATTTGGATTCAGATCGTATGCATATTAGATATGTGGAGGCGGCGGATGAGATTTGTTGTCGTTGATGAGATCAGTTATGTGCACGATTGATGTTATCAGGTGCATATGGGGATCGTTGAGGCTATGTTTTCTGTCAATCGGGATCGATGAGGTCGTGACACGATCTACCCCTACCGGTCAGTTATCCGTCATCGGTGTTAATAGTGAAATGTAAACCCGAATCGGATTCGCGATGATCGATGAGATCGGTCAGATCAGAGAATTTGGCGTGATCGGAGTTCAGATGTGATCTGTGGTTTTCGAAAACGTGTGTGTAGCGCCTTGTATTTCGTACATGATCACTCTAACCGGTAGAATGCGATTCTATGCATAACTTTGTTTTGTAGGTTTGATGTGAATACTATGGCTCATGAGTATGTGATGCATGTGTGTTATTTATACATGGCCTACGCATCATGTTTGTCAGCCGGTAGGAGCCAAAGTGCTGTCATTATAATGTATAACAACCTGCGTGTCGACTTGTGACTCTATGTAAAATTCGTTGCTAGTTGTAGTAGTTGGATAATAGAGATCGGGTTGGTGGCTTGGCATCTCGGCGCGGCAAACAAGATGGAGTTCCTAGATGGTCATCGGAGTCGGAGCCAACCTGGAAGAACATCCATGAAGGAGCCATACTATTTCACAATATGTGGTTATTTGTGATTGTTATGCTTCTTGTTTTCTATGCATGTTAGAATGGTAGAAAGATCCCTCGTTAATATCAAGCAATTTGCCATCCCCGATGTTGCACCTTCGCAAGTCAAGTACATCTAGTAGTGGGCTCATAAAATTGGGGTGTTGCTGGGTGTCCGTGAAATGAAGGGTTCGTGTCGGACATGGACATGCACTGCGTCAGGTTAACTTGACAAGGCTATCAAAACGGTTTTGGGCCTTGTGGCAAAGAAGGTTGGGGGCCGGGGTATGAGATACCTTCCCGACCGACAGGAGTCATATAGAGATACGATTAGCAAGGAGTTGCTTACCCGATAGGCATGTTGTCTAGCAGTGATGCTAAAGCTCACTAGTCGCATGTGCTAGTCGGATCTTGAATCACTGAGAGTTTGTGCAGGGATGCTGACTTCAGTGGGAGTATTTCTGTTTAAAGCTAGAATTACCCTGCATAAACACATTGCTTAGTGATTGCATATTTTTTGTTGTAGATCAATGGCACCACCTGCTCAACCCAACTTTGCATTGAAATCAATTCTGGAAAAGGATAAACTGAATAGAACAAACTTTACCACCTGGTATAGAAATCTGAGAATTGTTCTCAAGCACGATAAAAAGGAACATGTTCTAGAGGATCCACTTCCAGAGGAACCTACCGGTAATTCTAATGCCACAACTAAGAATGCCTACCAGAAACTCGTTGATGAATCAACGGAGATCAGCTGTCTGATGTTGGCTTGTATGGAGCCTGATTTGCAACATCATTTCGAAAATGTTGAGGCTTACAATATGATCGAGAGTCTCAAGAGCATGTTTCAGACACAGGCTAGGACCGAAAGGTTCAACGTATGGCGATCCTTGATGGATTACCAGCTAAGGGAAGGTGATTCACTGAGCCCGCATGTGATCAAGATGATCGGATGCGTGCAAGCTTTGGATCGGTTGGGGTTCCCGCTCTTGGATGAGATGGCTACTGATGCAGTTCTAGGTTCTCTTCTGCCAAGCTATGGGACGTTCATCTTGAACTATCATATGCATGGCATGGATAATAAGCTCACTGAATTGCACGGGATGCTCAAAGTGGCAGAGCAGGATATTAAGAAAGGCATGCATCAAGTGTTGATGTTGCAGAAATCGGCTAAGTTCAAGAAGAGTTGGTCCAAGAAAAAGGCTAAGGCAAAGGGCACGGAGATGGTAACCTCCACCGCTGCGCCGAAGTCTGGACCAGACTCGAAGACCGTTTGCTATCACTGCAAGGATACCGGTCACTGGAAGAGGAACTGTAGCAAGTGTCTTGCAGAGCATGGCAAGAAGGCCTGGAATGCTGCTTCAGGAAAATGTATACTTGTTGCATATAAATGTTATAGACATTTACCTTGCTGACATACCTAGTATCTCTTGGGTATTTGATACCGGATCAGTTGTTCGCATTTGCAACTCGATACAGGGGCTGCTAAGAACTAAGCGTGTGCAGGGGAGATTGACATCAGGGTCAGCAAGAAAGCAAGAGTTGCTGCGCTGGAGGTTGGCACGATGTAGCTCCAGCTTCCTTTCGGATTCATTATGGAATTGAATAATTATTATTACATTCCTGCACTTAGTCGGAACATTATTTCTGCCTCATGTTTGATGAGTCAAGGTTATGAATTCAATTATAAGGACAATGGTTGTTCGATATTTTTGAATGGTATGTTCCACGGCTATGCACCCATTGTTGATGGACTTTTTATATTTAATCTAGAACAGGAACCTGTCTTTAACGTGAATGTGAAGAGGCATAAGCCTAATGAGATAAATCTGACATACTTCTGGCACTGCCAGCTTGGAGACATTAGTCTGAAACGCATGAAGAAGCTCCATTTTGATGGGCTCCTAACTTCGTCCGACTTTGAGTTGTTTTAGACATGTGAATCATGCTTGCTTGGAAACATGACTAAGTCTCCTTTCGCAAAGAGTTGCAAGAGGGCGTCCAAGCTGTTGGAACTTATACATAGTGATGTGTGTGGTCCAATGAGCACAACTGCCAGAGGCGGCTATCAGTACTTCGTGACTTTTACCGACGACTTGAGTAGATATGGATATATCTATTTGATGAGGCACAAGTCGGAAACTTTTGAAAGGTTCAAAGAGTTTCAGAACGAGGTTGAGAACCAGCTCGACAAGACTATAAAGCTTGTACAATCTGATCGTGGAGGTGAGTACATGAGCCAGGAGTTTGATGATCATCGAAAAAGCCGAGGTATAGTACCTCGGCTCAAACCTCCAGGTACGCCACAGAGAAATGGCGTGTTGGAACGGAGGAATCGTACCTTGTTGGACATGGCCTGGTCTATGATGAGCAAATCGGATTTACCCTTGTCATTTTGGGGATACGCTTTAGAAACTGCAGCTTTCAAACTTAACAGGGTACCATCAAAATCCGTAGACAAGACACCACATGAGATGTGGACCGGGAAGAGTCCCAGTTTGTCTTTTCTAAAGATTTGGGGTTGTGAAGCATTTGTCAAGCGACTTATATCAGACAAGCTTACATCTAAATTAGATAAATGCATATTCATGGGATATCCAAGGGAAACCTTGGGATATAGCTTCTATAACCGGGAAGAGAACAAAGTGTTTGTTGCTCGGAACGGGGGTTTCCTTGAGAAAGAGTTTCTCAGTCGGGAGGCCAGTGGGAGAACAGTTTGACTCAAAGAAATTCGAGGTCCACTCAGGGACGGCTCGGCTAGTGATGAGATCATACCGGAGTCAGTTAGGGAACCTGTAGTGAGAGCGGCACTGGAACCACGGAGGTCGGAAAGATTGCGCAGAGTGTGTGCTCTATTGTTGCTAGAAAGCGACGAGACAGCCACGTATGCGATAGCGATGGTGAGCCCAGATTCCGAGGCATGGCTAGAGGCTAAGAGATCCGAGTTAAAGTCCATGGATGAGATTCAAGTCTAGGACTTGGTTGATCCGCCACCTGGCGTAACTGCCATTGGTTGCAAATGGGTCTTTAAGAAGAAAACCGATGTGGATTGAAATGTTCAGATTCACAAAGATCGGCTTGTCGCTAAAGGTTATGGACAAGTTCAAGGAATTCACTATGACGAGACTTACTCGCCGGTAGCGATGCTAAAGTCGGTGAGGATCGTACTATCTATAGCTGCATATTTCGATTACGAGATATGGCAGATGGATGTCAAAACGGCTTTCCTTCACGGAAATTTAACCGAGGACATGTATATGATACAACCCGAGGGTTTTGTTGATCCGACTAGCGCTAGTAAGGTATGCAAGCTCAAGAGATCCATTTATGGGTTGAGGCAAGCATCTCGGAGCTGGAATATTCGTTTTGATGAGGTCGTCACTGGTCTTGGTTTCATCAAAAGCGAAAAGGACGCTTGTTTATACAAGAAGTTAAGTGGGAGCTCGATAGTATTTTTGATCTTGTATGTGGATGATATACTACTGATCAGAAATGATGTTTTGATGCTAAACTCGGTCAAGGAGTCATTGAATGGCAAGTTTTCGATGAAGGGCCTTGGTGAGGCAGTCTATATTGTAGGCATTAAGATCTATAGAGATAGATCGAGGAGGCTGCTCGGCTTGAGCCAGAGCACGTACATAGATAAAGTGTTGAAGCGGTTCAACATGAGTGAGGCAAAGAAAGGGTTCTTGCCACTCTCACATGGTATAAGGCTAAGCGAGACTCAGAGTCCTTCGACATCTGATGAGCGAAGCAGGATGAGTAGGATTCCGTATGCCTTGGCAATCGGATCCATCATGTATACCATGATATGTACAAGGCCTAACAAGTAGATACCAGGCCAACCCAGGTGAGAGTCACTGGGCAGCGGTAAAGACTATTTTTAAGTACCTGAAAAGGACTAAAGAGATGTTCCTAGTTTATGGAGGTGAGGAAGAGCTTGTCGTAAGGGGTTACGCCGATGCTAGTTTCCAAACCGATAGAGATGATTGTCGATCACAGTCTGGATTCGTGTACGTCATGAATGGAGGGGTAGTGAGCTGGATGAGTTCCAAGCAAGATACGGTGGCCGATTCTACCACAGAAGCCGAATACATTGCGGCTTGTGAAGCTGCAAAGGAAGGTGTTTGGATCTGGCATTTTCTAGATGATCTTGGTATTTTCACAGCCTCGCTAAGACTGTTGGACCTTTATTATGATAATTCTGGTGCCATCGCACAAGCCAAGGAGACGAGGAATCACCACAAGGTCAGACACATAGATCAGAAATATCACCTGATACGAAAGATCATAAAGAATGGTGATGTAGACTTATGCAAAATTCACACGGATGCAAATGTTGTAGATCCGTTGAGTAAGCCGCTTGCACCACCCAAGCATGAGGGGCACGTTAGAGCTATGGGCATTCGATGTGTATTTGATTGACTCTAGTGGAAGTGGGAGACTGTTGGAGATATGCCCTAGAGGTAATCATGTATGATGATATTTTTTATGTGTTTGTGAATAAAGATAGTCCTTGGACATTATCAATCATGTGTATCAGCAAGTACGTGACATGTTTGTGGGGCTATGCATTGTATGATGACTGTCCTAAAAGGTCCCTAGTCGAAAGGGCTGTGTGGACGCGCAACCGACTAGACTAGCATATGACACGGTCGATGGCCCGGTCTCACTAGCTATGGAGCATTGGATGCTAACCGGATAATATGGACTTGGAAAGGTCTGGTCGGATTCGACGTAGTCGGATCCAAGTCGAGATAAGTGTCACGCCCAATATGCGATACTATCCTAAAGAGACTCGAAGGTCCCACCAAGGATAGAACCGCATATTGAAACGCTTTCGCAAGGTGGATATCATTACATCAACATTACATAGTATATGGGGATACATACAAGAGGCGTACAATGCCACACGAATACAACATCACAATACACAATATCAACATCCGACTACGGATGAAACACAAACAGAAGCTCAAACGACATCCACCCTGCTAGCCCAGGCTGCCGACCTGGAACCTATCCCCTGATCGAAGAAGAAGTAGATGAAGAATTCCAAAACAAGTAAACATCGCTCTCGCGTCATGATCATCACATAACCGGTACCTGCAACTGTTGTTGTAGTAATCTGTGAGCCACGAGGCCTCAGCAATCCCATTACCATGGGTATCAAGACTAGCAAAGCTTAAAGGGAAAGGAATGGGTAAAGTGGTGAGGTCGCAGCAGCGACTAAGCATATATGGTGGCTAACATATGCAAATAAGAGCGAGAAGAGAGCAAGCGGAACGGTCGTGAAGCTAGCAATGATCAAGAAGTGATCCCGTGAACTCCTACTTACGTCAAACATAACCCAAAACCGTGTTCACTTCCCAGACTCCGCCGAAAAGAGACCATCACGGCTACACACGCGGTTGATGCATTTTAATTCGGATCTGGTGTCAAGTTATCTACAACTGGACATTAACAAATTCCCATCTGCCACATAACCGCGGGCACGGCTTCCGAAAGTTTATACCCTGCAGGGGTGTCCCAACTTAGCCCATGATAAGCTCTCGCGGTCAACGAAGGATATACCTTCTCCCAGGAAGACCCGATCAGACTCGGAATCCTGGTTTACAAGACATTTTGACAATGGTAAAACAAGACCAGCAAGACCGCCTGATGCGCCGACAATCCCGATAGGAGCTGCACATATCTCGTTCTCAGGGCAACACCGGATGAGATAGGCTACGAGTAAAACCAGACCTCGAGTTTCCCCGAGGGGCCCCGCAGGCGGCTCGGTTCGGGCCAACACTTAGACAAGCACTGGCCCGGGGGGGGGGGCTAAAATAAAGATGACCCTCGGGCTCCGGAAACCCAAGGGAAAAAGGGGCTAGGTGAGGCAAATGGTAAAACCAAGGTTGGGCCTTGCTGGAGGAGTTTTATTCAAAGCGAACTGTCAAGGGGGTCCCATAAATCACCCAACCGCGTAAGGAATGCAAAATCCGGGAACATAACAACGGTATGACGGAAACTAGGGCGGCAAGAGTGGAACAAAACACCAGGCATAAGGCCGAGTCTTCCACCCTTTACCAAGTATATAGATGCATTAATTAAATAAGAGATATTGTGATATCCCAACATAATCTTGTCCACCATGGAGCGATCTTCGAACTTCACCTGCAACTAACAATGCTATAAGAGGGGCTGAGCAAAGCGGTAACATAGCCAAGCAATGGTTTGCTAGGAAGGGTGCAAAAGGTTAGAGGCTGACATGGCAAATCGGGAGGCTTGAAGAGGAAATGATAGGTAGCGCAGCATAGCGATAGAACGAAGCAACTAGCATAGCAATGATAGTAGTGATATCCAGGGTAGCGGTCATCTTGCCTGAAATCCCGCTAGGAAGAAGAACGAGTCCATGAAGTAGACGAACCAACGTAGTCGAACGAATCCTCACAATCGCAACGTCACCGGAACTAAGAAGCAATACCGGAAAGAAACAAACAACATGGTAAACACACAAGCATAATCATGGCATGATGCACAATCAAGTATGATGCATGTCCGGTTTAATGAGGCATGGCATGGCAATATGCACAAACAACACTACAAGTTAAGTGGAGCTTAATATGCAACGAGTTGCATATTGACAAAACTTCACAACATTTATTTAGTTCGCTCTCATTTAGGTACACAACAATATTAAATGTTGATTAACATGGCAAGAGGTGAAGCATAATGAAACCACCTATCTAGGCAAGTTTAAATGAGGCCGGAAGTAACAAACAACAATTCCGGAAAAATCCTCATGAGCAAGATTCTAGTTTTGGTACTGTTCTGCCTATTACATAATTTTAGAGTTGTTAAACAGGAAAATAAAGTGGACCATGTTAAACTAGGAATTTTTCCACCCCATTTACATATAAAGTTTATTTAAAACCGAGCTACGGTTATTTAGTTATGAAATAAATCATTTTAGCATGGCATTTGAGCAAATAAACACAAACATCATTTTAAACATTTTAAACATGGATGAAAGTGGCATATTATGAAACTAGATGAAATTCTAAGCACTTTACATATATAATTTGTTTTAATCCGATGCATGGTTAATTAGTTATAACATGCATGATCATGATGGTTTTTCTGTAAAACAGCAAACTCTGGATAAATAGCAAAATCGCCGAACTGGAAAAAAACATGATATGGGCTGCATCTGCTAATGGGCTGCACAGGACAGGAGAGTGGCTGGAGGGGCTGCTCACCCATGGGCTGAGGCCCGATTGGAAGCAGAGGGAGGCCGGCTGGGGGCCCAGCCGGGCCTTGGAGCCCACCTGGCGGTCGCTTGCGGACGATGCGCAGTCAACGCGGGTGTCGACCGCGTCGTCCTCCTATCGAACAGAGGCAGAAACAGGACTTGGGGGCGAGCGTTCCTGCTCGATGAAGAGGAGGCAGAGGCCTGCGCGAGGGGAAGCAGGGGACGTAGCGGCGGCCTAGCGCGGTTTAGGACTCCGGCGAAGGGCGGCACAGAGCAGGATCAAGGCGAGGCGGCAGAGTGGGTGGCGGAGCTTGGTTCCTGGGATGCTGGCAAGGTGGCCGTCCGGGTGAGAAGACGAGCGCGGGGTCGAGCGCTGCTGCGGGGTGCTCGTCTCCTGTGTGGCTCGAGCGTGAGGGGGGTCAGGAGTTCGAGGAAGCAGGGGCGCGCTCCGGGTGGCCTGAAGCTCTAAGTCGCCGTCGGATTCGGGCGTCCATGGCGGTTTCCTGCTGCTCCTGCAGAAACTCACGAAAGAGAGAGGTGAGGCACGGGGATGAGAAAGGAGAACCAGGAGGGGGAGCGACGGGGCAACCTGGCTGGAGCTCGTCGGCGGCTGGATTAGGTGGCTTTGGAGTCGGGGATGCGCGAGTTGCTGCTGCTGCTGCAAGGAGCCTCGGCTCGATGAGGAGAAGGAGCTCGGGCGCGGGATGGGGAAGATCGAGCTGGCAGAGGAAGGAGGAGGTGCTCGGCTGGGCGTGATTTGGTTGGGTGGCACTGAAATTGAGGAGGAGGCTGCGCTGGCTAGGTGAATCGAGGGGATCGGGAGGGATCCCGAGGGAGAAGGTGGTGGCGCTAGGGTAGGATCCCTAGAAATTAGGTGGTATGTCTAGATTAGGTTAGGGGTCTATATACAGTAGGTGGCTAATACGAGAGGGGATTTGAGCCCCTAGATTTTGATCCGACGGCTTTGGTGGTCTAAACAAAGAACGGATGATGCTTAGGATAACTCGGGATTGTTCCGGACCCACTGGTCATGACTGTTCGGGTCGGGTTCGGGAAGCATTCGGACATGCGCGAGGTTGCGAAAGAGAGTCCATGGCTGTGCAAAGAGATAAGGTGGTCAAACAAGAGGGAAACAAGAACCCGGTTGGTCTCGAAACGGACATCGAAGACAAGGAGGACGCGACAACTACGAACGGATGCAAGTTTGAAAACAATGACGGCAACAGAGTGCCGATGCAATGCGAATGATGCGATGATGAATGAAACAAGCAAATAAAACACACAACAACAATGAAATAATTGGAAGGCTTCTGAAGCGTCAGTCTTGGGGCGTTACAATAAGGTCCGAGTCGGACAGACCCAACTATGAGTCTCTAGTACAACATACGTTCTATGTCCTAAGACCTGAGCTGACGCATGTACTCGGGATGGTGACAGACTTGCTTTGGGCCAACCAAACGCTACTCCGTGACTGGGTAGTTACAAAGGTAGGTTTCGGGTTTGTCCAGTCCCATGCTACGAGACATGGTTGAGGAAGATGGGATTTGCCCCTCCGATCAGGAGAGATATACTCCTGGCCCCTCATGTGATCCGACCAGGATAAGCATGGACATGCGACAAGGATTATGAGATAATCCGGTTTGTGGTCGGTATCACAGGAACGAGAAAGAGGTCGGGCTAGCACAAGGATGACACTCTCTCCTTGAGCCCGACAACATATATCGTGTGGCAAAGGGAACAGAAGTGTGACATGATGTACAGGTTCGCCTAACCAGCTTCATGGTCTGCTTTGTGTTCGGCATGCCTTGCTAGAGGCCGCTACCAACCGTGCAGTTCGGAGGTGATCCGAACTATGACCAAGCCGACTTGAACCTAAGGGGTCGCGCGCTTTAGGGAAGGAACCTACGAGGACGGATCCGAGAACACTGGTCGCATGTGATCCGAGCTATATTCGGATTATGGCCGAGTAGACTTGTGGGCTTTAGGATCCGTGCGAGGCCCAAGTGTTGAGCCTCTGACGCACAGCTATATAAAGTGGAGGTGCGGCACACTCATGCTGTTGATCGCTTCGGTGCTGTCACTAGGGTTTGCATGTGTTGCGAATAGCCACCTCCACTCGCCACTGGTTGTGTGATCGGACCTAGCAGTCCACCGCACGATATTCCTCCTACATGCGCGGATATCGTTAGAGGCAGTGCACTTGCGCCGCTCTGGCGAACCTGTTCGCGGGATTCGATCGGGTACGTGGGAGACCAGCAAGGAGGAGGACTTTGGGAACGCGAGGCGACTCCGGGAACGCGCTGCCTCAACTCTACTTCCGCTGCACGACACTGCGCGTCTAGTGGTAACGAACTGTGAACCATCTCCCGTAGCATGTTCCTGGATGTTCTGCGTGTAGGAAATTTTTAATTTGCAGTCAACGCACCCTACCGTAGAATCTAACAAGCATAACATGTATCAGTACAGACCACTACAAATGAAAAGGTCTAAGAATCTTGACTATCTACAAGATCCTCCCAAGGGTACAAGATCGTAGTTGAGGTAACAAGCTAAACGTCGAAGTCCACGCGGAACTACTAATGAGGCTGAAGTCTCTCTGGAAAAACATAAATTAAGCAAACTTGAGTACAAATGTACCCCGCAAGACTTACATCAGAACTAACTACATATGCATCAGTATCATCAAAGGGGGTGGTGGAGTTTAACTGCAGCTAGCCAGCTTTGACTCGGTGGCTATCCTGAACAACGACTACAAGTAACTCTTTTGAGGTGGTGCACACGAGTCCACATACTCACCATAACAATACACCACTATGGATCCGCTCCCATCTCCCTACGAGAACACCATCTATAGCACTCACACTTATCTTGTGCATTTTAGAGTATCCACTTTCACTTTTCTATGAACTGTATAGGCAACCCAGAGGTCCTTTACCGCGGATGCGGCTATGAATAGATCATTTATAACCCGGCAGGGGTGTACTTCTTCACACATGTTTCCACCACTTAGCGTCTGCACACGACATGTGCTCAGCAGACTTCAAGCGAAACACGACATGGGTGTAGACCACGACCTGACTAACCACACAGATCCCTAGTCTAGGTTTATCACCTATTCAGGTTCCATCTGCAGGGAGTCCACCCGAGGTTTCCACATACGACCCCGAACGATGTGTGCAGGGTTCCTGGGTCACCAAACAGGCGACTCGGTACACCGGGCCACGTGCCTACCGCATCACAACCCACCCCTCGGGTTAGCGCTGCGCATGGCCTCCAGCAAACTACAAACACCAGAAACTACTTGCAACTCCTGGACAAAAGACAGGGGGTGTTAATAAGTCGAGCGGGGTCATATCTCAGGGCCCAACGTGTGGTAGTAGCTGTTCATGGATCAAACACACAGAACGAGGTTCCTGAGGACGGTTTCAATGAGACAACCCACCATGTACTCCTACATGGCCTCTCACTGCTACCTTTACCAAATTGTGTTCACACACTTAGCTCTCAACAGTAGGACATGTTCACAACTTTCCAGTTCATCCCCGATGAATCAAACCTGACTCAACTCTAAGCAGTAGCAGGCATGAGAAACAAGCATGAATGAGTAGGCACAACATGGCTCAAACAAATCCTACTCATGCTAGTGGGTTTCATCTATTTACTGTGGCAACGACAGGTCATGCAAAGGAAAGGGGTTCAGCTACCGTAGCATGTAACAGGTGAATCGTTGTTGTCCTAATGCAGTAAAAGAGAGCATGAGTGAGAGAGTGGGATTGTATCGAAATGAACATGGGGGTTTTTCTTGCCTGGCACTTCTGAAGATGATATAGCTCTTCATCGGTGTCATCGAAGTCATCGTTGGAACACATGTCTACCGAGGGGGCACAACACCGGCAACAGAGAAGGAAACACAATCAATGCAATGCACAATATGATGCATGAATATAACGTGGCAAAATGTTGTGATTGAGCTAATGCAGCTAGCAATGATTTAAATGGAGTTGGTTTGAATCAAAGATTCAAATTCAAACTCCATATGTGATGGTTTAAATGCCCTTTATATAATTTGGCCTAAACAACTGCCATAAGTTGTTCTAACATGCATGTTAGTGGTACAGATGGATAGAGTCAATTATTCTGATCATTTTTCATATATAAATCTTTTCATTTGGAATTATGGTTGAATTTCTAGGATTTTTAGAAGTTTCAGCTATTTTCTGAAATTTCCTGAATTATTTTAAATCCAGAAAATCATAACTGCGTTAGCATGACATCTGAGTGACCTCAGCAAGTCAACAGGAGCCGGTCCTTGTCAAACCTGACTAGTGGGGCCCACTAGTCAATGACTCAGTTAATTAACTAAGTTAATTAGTAGTAAAGTAATGCTAACTAAGTGTCAGGGGGAGTGGCCCACATGTGAGTGGCTCATCTGGTTAACTAAGTTAATTAATGCTAATTAAACCTAACACTAATTAAACATGGCCCTGGGCCCACATGTCAATGACCCAGGGGGGTCAAACAGGGGTCAAACATAGGTCAACTCGCCAAAGTTGACCCGCGGCTCATCGCCGACGAAGCCAGGGACGGCAGAGGGCGTCGGGATTGCGTCTCTGGCGACCAAATGAGCGGCGGAGAATTTCTACGAGGAGCTGGTGCTCGCGCGCATCCACCCGTGGCGGCGGCTAGAGCTGGGGTGGCCGGAGCTCATCGAAAACAAGCTCGGGGCAGCGGGCAGCGTTCGGGTGTGCAAGGTTTTAGTGTTAGGCTGCACGGCAGGGGGCACGGAGGGGTTCTATGTCCTCCTGGGGCTGCACTGAGCACGGTGACGCGCTCGATTGCGGCTCTAGATGACAGTGGCCACGACGGCAACATGGCCGGCGGAACCAAGCTCCCAGCCATGGTAGCCAACGGAGTTAGGGGGCAGCTCGAGCGACGTGGCTAGGTGGAGAAGGAAGAGGAGCTCATGGTGAGTGCAGCAGTGGCATCGGCGAGCTTGGAGAAGAAACAGAGCGGCGCATGGTTGCCGGCGATCTCGGTGGACCGAGGTTGAGGATGAGGCATGGTCGACGTTCGACGGCGTCCGGCGGGGTGTGGCTCGGTCAGGCGGTTGAGGACGAGGTAACGGAGCTCCTGGGCACGTCGAGAGGTCGAGGGGGAGGCTCTGAGTGTGGCAATGGCGAGTGAGGGAGTCCTGGACTGGGGGGTGTCCGGATAGCCGAACTATCATCATCGACCAGACTCCAAGACTATGAAGATACAAGATTGAAGACTTCGTCCCGTGTCCGGATGGGACTTTCCTTGGCGTGGAAGGCAAGCTTGGTGATACGGATATGTAGATCTCCTACCATTGTAACCGACTTTGTGTAACCCTAGCCCTCTCCGGTGTCTATATAAATCAGATGGTTTTAGTCCATAGGACGAACAACAATCATACCATAGGCTAGCTTCTAGGGTTTAGCCTCCTTGATCTCGTGGTAGATCTACTCTTGTAATACCCACATCATTAATATCAATCAAGCAGGACGTAGGGTTTTACCTCCATCAAGGGGGCCCGAACCTGGGTAAAACATCGTGTCCCTTGTATCCTGTTACCATCCACCTAGACGCATAGTTCGGGACCCCCTACCCGAGATCCGCCGGTTTTGACACCGACATTGGTGCTTTCATTGAGAGTTCCCCTGTGTCGTCACCGATAGGCTCGATGGCTCCTTCGATCGTCAACAACGACGCAGTCCAGGGTGAGACTTTTCTCCCCGGACAGATCTTCGTATTCGGCGGCTTTGCACTGCAGGCCAATTCGCTTGGCCATATGGAGCAGATCGAAAGCTACGCCCCTGGCTGTCAGGTCAGATTTGGAAGTTTGAACTTCACGGCTGACATCCGCGGCGACTTGATCTTCGATGGATTCGAGCCACAGCCGAGCACGCCGCACTGTCACGATGGGCATGATTTAGCTCTGCAGCCGGACAGTGCCCTGGAGGCCGCACACGAGTCCGCTCCGACCCTCAATTCGGAGCCAGCTGCGCAGATCGAGGGCGGGTGGCTAGACACCGCCTCGGGGGCTGCAACCTCTACGGCGATGGAGCCGAATACTGACCTTATCCCTTGTGAAGCTCGTGACTCCGAGGTGCCGGACTCCTTGCCGGACTCCGAACCTCCCACGCCCCCTCCAATCGAATCCGATTGGGCGTCGATCATGGAGTTCACCGCTGCGGACATCTTTCAACACTCACCTTTCGGCGACATCCTGAGTTTGCTAAAGTATCTCTTGTTATCAGGAGAGACCTGGCCGGACTACGGCCAGGACGGTTGGGATGTAGACGACAAAGAAATTCAAGGCCCACCCACCACCCACTTAGTAGCCACTGTCGACAATCTAACCGACATGCTAGACTTCGACTCCGAAGACATCGACAGTATGGACGACGATGCCGGAGACGACCAAGAACCAGCGCCTACTGGGCACTGGAAAGCCACCTCAACTCACGACGTATACATGGTGGATACACCAAAAGGAAGCGATAACGAGGAACAACGGGATGTGGCGAAGGATAACTCCCCCGACAAACAACCAAGACGGCGACGCAAGTCCGCCCGAAGTCCCGCCTCGATAACAACGGCACCCATACTGACCCAGCTTTAGAGCAAGGCGAAGCAGTGGATGACGAACATGCCACCAAGCAACCATCCGAACAGGATGAATTGGACAAGCAACCCATCCCCGGCGAAAACAACAGTCCAGACGATCTCACGCCGGACACATCATCGGAGCATAAGAACCTTCATAAAAGGCTCGTCGCCACTGCAAGAAGTTTGAAGAAGCAAAAGCGGAAGCTCAAAACAGCGGAGGACGCACTAAGAATGAGATGGAGCAAAGTGCTCAATACCGCAGATAAATACGGCGATAGTCACCAGGCAAAGAGCTATCCGAAGCGCAAGCTGTTGCCAGAATTTGACGAGGAGGCCGTAGAGCCCCCACAGTCAAAAAAGAGAGGCCGCCTGGCCGGATAGACGACCAGATAACAGGCTAAGAGCGGCAAGCGGCACCGCACACAAGCCGGCACACGATCCACATAAGGATCCTCGCAAAAAGGATGGCCCGGTCAGGTCCATCTATGGGCCAAAAAAGAAGACTCCAGGGAGCAACACAACCCGCCGAGTGTTTGAAGACAACGGCACACCTAAATACAGGGGCGCCGCACACCCACTATGTTTCACCGATGAGGTACTGGATCATGAATTTCCAGCGGGATTCAAACCCGTAAACATAGAGGCATATGACGGAACAACAGACCCCGGAGTCTGGATTGAGGATTATATCCTACACATACATATGGCCAGAGGAGACGATCTCCATGCCATAAAATACCTACCCCTCAAGCTCAAAGGGCCAGCTCGGCATTGGCTCAAAAGCCTCCCAGAAAATACCATTGGAAGTTGGGAAGAGCTCGAGGATGCGTTTCGAGCAAATTTTCAGGGGACTTATGTCCGCCCTCCAGATGCAGACGATTTAAGTCACATAACTCAACAGCCCGGAGATTTAGCACGCAAATTCTGGAAGAGGTTCCTCACCAAAAAGAACCAAATAGTCGACTGTTCGGACGCTGAAGCCTTAGCAGCCTTTAAGCATAACGTCCGAGACGAATGGCTCGCCAGACACCTCGGCTAGGAAAAACCAAGAACAATGGCCGCGCTAACAAGCCTCATGACCCGCTTTTGCGCGGGGGAAGATAGCTCGCTGGCAAGATGTAGCACCAGCGACCCGAGTACATCCGAGGTCAGGGATGGAAATGGAAAATCACGACGCAGAAAAGATCGGCACCGGAATAAGGAAAATGGCCCAAATAGCACGGCGGTCAACGCCGGGTTCAAAAGCTCTCGGCCGAATAATAAACACTGCCTCTTAAGGACAACAGTGATGAGCTATCCAACCTAAACAAAATCTTGGATAGGATATATCAAATCCATAGTAGGGAAGCCTGCAAACCATACCCACAGAGATTGTTGGGTCTTCAAGCAGTCCGGCCGACTTAACGCCGAACACAAGGGGCTCGACACACCAAGCGAAGACGACGACGAACCCCACAAGCAGCACGCCGGAAAACAGAAGACTTTCCCACTAGAAGTCAAAACAGTGAACTCACTTCATGTGATAACAAGGAAAAATAGTGCGGCACCTGCTAAAACACGCGCCGCACGGTCCACCCCAGCAGAGTCCCGAAATTGGATGTTTAAACCAATTACTTTCGACCATCAGGATTACTCCAGAAGTGTTCGAAACGCAGGAGGGACTGCTTTGGTATTGGATCCCATAATCGACGGACTACAATTCACACAAGTCCTAATGGATGGCGGCAGCGATATAAACCTGCTATACCAGGACACCATCCGCAGAATGGGGATAGACCCTACCAAAATTCGCCGTAGCAGCACTTCCTTCAAAGGAGTGACGCCAGGCCTTTACGCCAATTGTACAGGCTCTGTACTACTAGAGGTTGTGTTCGGTTCATCCGACAACCTCCGTCGCGAAAAGCTCATTTTCCATATCGCCCCATTCAAAAGCAGCCATCAAGCACTACTGGGACGCGAAGCTTTCGCCCGCTTTAACGCAATACCGCATTACGCGTCTCTTACGCTTAAAATGCCCGGTCCACGCGGCATAATCTCATTAAAGGGTAACTCCGAGTGTTCCTCGACCACGGAAAACGTGAGACTGCCTTGACAGCCACACACTAATCCGACCTTGCTGGTCAAAGCCCCTAAAAACAGGTCATTCAGACCTCGGACACGGTTAGGCGAGTCCGGCATAAATAAACAAGGGGCTTCCCAGCCGCATACCTCTTTACAAGGGGCTGCACGTATAAACAATGAGAGCCAATAAAGCTCAACTTTATTCATCTTCCAAATCATACTTTATTTTAAATACATCTTTTGCACGATATTTTTTCCAA
This sequence comes from Triticum aestivum, assembly GCF_018294505.1. NCBI lineage: Eukaryota > Viridiplantae > Streptophyta > Magnoliopsida > Poales > Poaceae > Triticum > Triticum aestivum. The sequence continues at coordinate 347,600,738 of NC_057801.1, forward strand.
ACTAAGTTCTTCTCTTTTACAGATGAAGCACGTGCTACACCCGTCCAGGATACAGCACAACGGAGACACAGGCGCAGACGTGCAGCAGGGACCCGTTGCAAGGATTCTTTTCAGATTAAGACCCTGCGTAAACCTTTCTTACTGTCTCTTGTTGATACACATCCCCCGGTTTCCTACCATAACCGAGGAGGAGGCTGGCATTTTGGCATCGGCCGCGTCAGAAGTTCTCGCCCGTACCTGGACACTAGGGGCTTAGGGCATTGTTCTGCCCGTATCATAAAGACCGAATACCTCAGGGAGTGTTCGGCGTCTCGAGTTAGGCCTTATATGCATCAGCTCCGAATCATGTCTTTGGTCAAATGTTGGGTTTGCCCGGCTCCTGTGTTTTGCTGCCTTACGTTCCGCTCCATCGGCTAACGCGGCACCAGGAGAACTACTGCGATTGTGCCCCGGTTCGGCCGGGCGAGCACCTCAGTAGAGAAAGCCGAAAACTGACTGTCATGATATAGCGAGAGACTGGTCAACCACTCGATCGACTACTGGAATGTTTAGAATTCCTCCGCTTTGACGAAGGACCGCTTCCCGGTCAGGCACATACGCGCCCCGAGTTCGGAGAGCGCGGTGCCTCTAGGGGCTATATAGTAGCCCCACCATCGAGCTCCTATGGCTAAGTGAAAGTGATAAAGCATTATAGTCCGGTTGCCTAGTTTGCTATGCTATCACCTCCTTCAAAGGACCAAGACGTTGGATTAAGTGTGAAAAAGCGCTTTTTTTTGCAAACACCCCCGCACCATGTGCGTGGGGGCTGAAGCCAAAGACTGCCATCTTTCAGGTTATACATACATATACGGCCGCACAGGAGATAGTTCAATACTTGAACGCACAAGTATAAAAAGCCGTTACATTATAAACATGATCTCACAAATCATACATGTCATTTGAACATAACATCTTTCGAGCACTGCGACTCTATTAAACGAGCGCCCTGCAGGACTTCCTCAAAATAGTGCTCGGCGGGTAATCGGCTTTTGTCCGAACCCCGGGATGCAACATCGGTGGCATCCATCTCCGCCCAGTATGTCTTAACACGGGCGAGAGCCATCCGTGCACCCTCTATGCATGCCGACCGCTTCATCGCCTCGATATGCGGCACCGCCCCAAGGAATTGCTGCAACAAGCCAAAATAACTCTCCGGCTTGGGCCTTTCTGGCCACAGATGAGCCACCACATCCGTCATGGCAAGTCCGGACAATCTATTCAGCTCAGCCCACTCAGCCAACCGATCAGTCAACGGAAGTGGACGCTCCGGACTATGGAATTGAGACCAGAAAAGCTCTTCCATTTCGTGATCCTTCTGGCTTCGGAAGTGCACGACTGCGTCCGCCGCACTCGCCGCCAAATCCAGATAAGGATCCTCCGCACCCCACAATTGGCCCAACTGAGCATACTTCGGATCCGTGAACTTCCTACGCAGCAGAAAGGGCTTTCCAGCCGCAATGTCTCCGGCCTGACGCAGTTCCTCCTTCATAGCCCGCATCGCACAACAGGCATCCTTGGCTTCGGCGGCGGCCTTCTTCAGGTCCTCTTGCTCCGCTCGGCGTTCTCTTTCAAGAACCTCATAGCGGTCGGTAGCATCTTTTAATTTCACGGCCATTCCGGCCATCTCCTCCCTGCTTCGGCAGTGAGCAGCCTTTTCGGCTTTTAGCTCTTCCGCTGCCTTCGAGGCAGCCGCATCACTTTTCCTGGCTTGCTCCTTGGCTCGAGCAAGCTCTGCTCGAAGGTCTTCCACAGCAGCGGCACCATCTGCATCAAGCATACAAATTGTAAGGAACGGGCATCAGCTCCCTTACTAGGTGACCGCGGAGAAACCACCTACCTTGTGACTCGTCAAGTCGTTTATTGACCAGCGCGATGTCCGCATCCGCAACATCGAGTTGCCGCTTCAGCTCGGCAACTCCATCAGTCCGGCTGGCCACCGAACGTTCCGCCACCTGCATAGGAAAGGCGACATTCTATAACTGAGATTATGATCCTCGGCACGCTGTCGCTTTCGACAGCATACCAAGTCTCAGGGGCTACTATCTATACAGGGCGCACTCCATGTGCAAAACTGTCAAAAGGTATGTCATTTTTTGCGTACCTCAAACCCCGTCAGCAAACTTCCGACGGCCTCATGCAACCCGCTCTCGGCGGATGAGATCCTTTCAATCACCATACTCATTAATGTGCGGTGATCTTCTGAGATAGACGCCCTCTCGAGCAAATCCTGCAGCTCCACCGGCCGTACTCCAGTGGGTGCCGAACTCCCCGGCCCCGCCGGACTCGGCGAGACCCTCCGTGACGACACCTCAGGGTCATCTGCCCCGCCCGACGGGGCGGCAGATGGAGGCGTTTTGCTCTCCATCATCTCCGGACGAAGGTCCCCCGAAGATGAGCTCTGCTGAGAAGGGCTGAGATCCGAACTACAAGGTGAAAACTTCGGTTACCCTTAGAAATAAAGTAGGGGTGTCCCCTATTAAAAAATTCCCCTTTTTACTTACGGCTCGCTGGAGGGATGATTCCTTTGAGGAGACTGTGCAGCCGGGGCTCTTCCCGGCACAGGACCTTCCGGTGCAGATTTCTTTCCCCGCTTTGAGGCCTTGGCCTCCGGGTCTTCGGAAGCGGTCCTCTTCTCCCCCTGGAGGGAGGGATTCTCGATTCCCCCCTTACTGAAAGCCTCCTTGGCAGAGGTGGTAGTTTCCCTGTGCCCCCCTTCGCCCTCCTCCGAAGGTGCAACCTCCAACATTTTGATTAACACGGGATCCGCCGTGGTCTCAGGGAGGGGGGCCGGACACCGTATCAGTTTTGCTTGCGCTATCCACTCCTGTCCAAGGGATAGCTGGTTAAAAGGCAAACCCATGATAAATAAATGGACAATGTGCCCGGACATAGGGCTACTTACTTGAGTATCCGGGCGATTGCAGCTTAGGCCAGCGTCCTCGGTCAAGTCCGGACGCATCTCTTGTGATCCGAAGAACAGTTTGTACATCTCCACGGGTGTCAAACCCATGAAGTGTTGGAGAGCTCGTGGTCCCTCCGGATTAAATTCCCACAGGCGGAGGGGGCGACGTTTGCAGGGCAGAAGGCGCCGAATCAGCATAACCTGTGCCACTACGACCAGATTGATCTCCCTTTCTTGGAGGTCTCGAATCCGGCCCTGCAACAGGGGTACGTCTTTGGACGGCCCCCAGTCAAGCCCTTTGTTGACCCATGACGTCAGCCGTTGTGGAGGGCCCGGGCGAAAGGCGGGCGGCGGCCTCTGCCTGCTGCCCCTGGGAGCGGTGATATAGAACCACTCCTGTTGCCACAAGCCGAGCTCCTCCTGAAAAGAGCCCTCGGGCCATGGAGCATCGGCCCTCTTGCTTATAACCGCCCCGCCGCACTCTGCCTGACGCCCCTCAATCATCTTCGGCTCCACGTTGAAGGTTTTGAGCCACAAGCCGAAGTGAGGGGTAGTGCGGAGGAAGGCTTCGCAGACGACAATGAATGATGAGATGTGGAGGATGGACTCCGGAGCCAAGTCATGGAATTCCAGCCCATAGTAAAACATGAGCCCCCTCACGAAGGGATCCATCGGGAAGCCTAAACCCCGACGGAGGTGAGACACGAACACGACACTCTCGCCGGGCTCGGGAGTAGGAATAACTTGCCCTTGGGCAGGCAACCTATGCGAAATCTCGTAGGTTAAGTACCTGGCGTCTCTCAGCTTTAGCACGTCCTCTTCCGTGACGGAGGAGGGCATCCACCGGCCTCGTAGATCGGAGCCGGACATTGTCGAAGGTCGAAAGTACCCGAATCTGGAGCCCTGGGTGTTGGAACTCGGGGCGAGGGGCGGATTCGATTGAGGATTGAAGAAAAAGAACGGGCCTTGGTCTCATTATAAAGAGGGAGAATACCAAGAGCCATCCCCGTGACCGTTTGGAACCCGCCTTCGATGGAGGGGGCGTGGCAACGGGCGCGGTTGGGTTACCCACGTCCGTATTGATGAGAATCCCGGAATAAGGGGAACACGATCTCTGCTTCGACAAGACGTACCAAGGAAACCGCTTCGCTAAACGCGCGGAGGTGGTATAATAAAAACGATTCGAGTAAAGGCTTGGTTGTGGTGTGACGTCACGCCACAAAATACGTCAGCAGATTGAACTTGTGTAAATATTATTCTCTCTACGGTGGTATGTGGAATTTATTTTGCAGAGCCGGACACTATCCTGGTGTTCACAATCTTCTATAAATTATTCGGAGGAGGAACCCGCCTTGCAATGCCGAAGACAATATGCGCGCCGGACTCGTCGTCATTGAAGCCTGGTTCAGGGGCTACTGAGGGAGTCCTGGACTAGGGGGTGTCCGGATAGCCGAACTATCATCATCGACCGGACTCCAAGACTATGAAGATACAAGATTGAAGACTTCGTCCCGTGTCCGGATGGGACTTTCCTTGGCGTGGAAGGCAAGCTTGGCGATACGGATATGTAGATCTCCTACCATTGTAACCGACTCTGTGTAACCCTAGCCCTCTCCGGTGTCTATATAAACCGGATGGTTTTAGTCCATAGGATGAACAACAATCATACCATAGGCTAGCTTCTAGGGTTTAGCCTCCTTGATCTCGTGGTAGATCTACTCTTGTAATACCCACATCATCAATATCAATCAAGCAGGACGTAGGGTTTTACCTCCATCAAGAGGGCCCGAACCTGGGTAAAACATCGTGTCCCTTGTCTCCTATTACCATCCGCCTAGACGCACAGTTCGGGACCCCCTACCCGAGATCCGCCGGTTTTGACACCGACAGCGAGCTCCGCTCGGTGGCTATGTGCGAGAGAAACAGACGAGGGGAGAAGGTCGAGGAGAGAGTGAGGAAGAACCAGGCGGCTCCGGGCAGCTGCATGGTGTCTTCAGAGAAGTCAGGGCACAGGCAGGCAGCCTGGAGGTGGCGCGGCACGCGTCGGGCACGCGCCCACGTCCTTCTGGGTCAAGGAGGAGGACATCTGGCACTGTGGGCCAGTGGGCCCCACAGTGATGGGCCAGTTGGGGCGCCAGATGGGCTGCATGTTTGCTTTCTCTCTCTGTTTGATAGTTATTTCTGTTTTCTATTTTATTCATTTGTTTTGAATTGGTAAAAATACTAATTCATTTCCAAAAGTCCTGAAATAACTTTTGGGCATATTTTGTATTATTTCCAACAACCCTCAAATCACTTCAGAATAATTCGAGCATTTAAAATATTTATAGAATTTAAATGCCCCAATTCAAATACAATATGGATTAATTCAAAAATCCAGAATGGCTAAAAATATTTGCACCATTTTGGCAAAGGTTTTCACCTTTATCAAAAATCATGAACATTTTCAAAGGCACTTCGGATTCATTGAAAAATATTTTTATTTTGATTCTAGTTGAATTCCATTAGATGCTAGGGTTAAAACATCCCCATTTCAAGTTTCAAAAGAATTTAAACATGATGCATGGAGATCATGCAATGACAGGCAAGACCAAGCTAGGGCTGTGATAGTTGTCTCGCTATATTGAACCTTATATGCATTACTTTCTCCACCATTGCATAGTGGGGTGCTCTTCTCCAATATTGTGTTCGCATTCTACAAGAGAAACAAGCAGACACATCACAGGTTTAGCATGTAGTATATGAAATTCATTTTGGTAAACCGGTTCAGTAGTAAGGATTTCAAGATAACAGCATGAACAAATATATATCTATGTACTATGGTCACTGTATTATCCATATCATTATAGTTTATGTTGCCAAATCAAGATAGACACATAGTTCAAATCATATATTTTTAAGACACAGCAACATAGACAAAATATAAGTGTGAGAAACAACACAGCACTGGCAACACTTGTAATGTGCATCACATGAGAACATAACTGTTTATACAAGTGAAACTGAAATCAACATAGAGCAAGAAGTTATAACATCAATCCAATTAAAGAAATAGGTTTAAAACATACATGTTTTGCCATTGGAGTTTCAATTGGGCCTTAAATTTGAAAGTACTTCCTCCGTCCAAAAATACTTGTCATCAAAATGAGTAAAAGGGGGTGTATCTAGATGTATTTTAGTTCTAGATACATACCTTTTTGTCCATTTTAATGACAAGTATTTTTGGACGGAGGGAGTAGTTGGTATGAGTAAATTCAGTGATGCAAGAGCAAAGGAGTATGGACCATAGCTATGGAATCTGGCATGAGAACAGTTGCTCTTCTACTTTAAACATGGAGTTTGGGTTTGCTGTGGTGGTCTTCGTGCTTTGGACACTGCAGTTGCTTCAGAAAATGCTCATGTGGCGGTACTCTGTGGTGGACATGGTGCTGTGTCAACTAGAAGTGGGTTACTATCGCTGGAGTTAGGTTTAGATGGGTTGTAGCTGGTTCTCTATCCAACAGTGGAAGTGTGCAATCTGGAAGAGTCTCGATTATGTGTGGTGGGGCTAGTTCATGGGCCAGTACAACCATGGTTCTATCTGCATTGAAGGGTAGCACTGTCTTTTGTAAAGAAACAGTTTTTGCTCCCTTAGATACTTCCATCACCCCCTCCAATTCAAATGGCTGATAAACAAGAAAAGAAATTGAATGTACAGACATTGTATGATAGACAGATGTGGTAATTTACATATATGTTGTCTAACCAAACAGGACAACATGACACAATTTCACATATATGATGGCTAACTAAACAGGATAGCATGACACAGTTTCACATATATGACAGATAACTTAACAAGATATAATGGCATAATTCAACATATGATGTGTATCTAAACAGGATGCCATGAAAAAACTATATGATGTCTTTCTAAAATAGGTAGGGATGAAATAATTCACATACATGTTGTCTAAGTATACCGGATGGCATGATATAATTGATATAATTGATTCATATACTAAGCAGCTAGCACTCGCATGTATGATCTCTAAACTAAGCAGATGGAATTGAATATTGTGCATATGATGTCTAAACTAAGCAATGCAAGAAACCATATGCATGATATGAGAAATATAAACACTGCCAATTAGAGCATACACCTCTGGTGGGATATAGGACTGGTCATCGGTCTCTGAATCCTCCTCTGAGGAGCTAGCTGTAACCATCGAGATATATGCTTCAACAGGTACCATTGCCTGCTCTGAAGACGTTGTTTTCACTCCTGATTTTCCATAACCGGCTCAAATGGCCGATACACATGAAGAGTAGTTCAATATACACAGGTTGTCAACAAATGGAATACGTAATGAAAAAAAGGATGGCATGAGATAATTCACATATATGATGCCTGGCTACATGGCGGTGCATAATTCACATATATGATAACTGGCTGAAAAACATGGCATTGCATACTTCACATATCTAATATAGAGCATGAGGCATTCACACAAAGCATGACTAATCTAAGCAGATGGCATGGCAATGCAAGACACCATATGCATGATATGAGGAATATAACCCTGCCAAGTTAGAGTATGCACCTCGGAGGGGGATACGACTGGTCATCTATCTTTCAATCCTCCTCTGAGGAGCTATCAGTAACCAGCAAGAAATTTGCATCGATAGGTAGAACTGACTGCTCAGAAGACCTTGTTTTCACTCTAGATTTTCCCATGACCGACTCAAATGGATGATGCACAGGAAGAGTAGATGAATGTATAAACATTGTTGAGAAATTGAATACATTATGAAAAAATATATGGCATGATACAATTCACATATACGATGACTGGCTAAACAGGATGGCATTGCATGATTAACGTATATGATGCCTGGCAAAAGAAGATGGCATTGCATAATTCCCATATACTCCCTCCGTTCCTAAATATTTGTCTTTTTAGAGATTTCAAATGGACTACCAGATGTGGATGTATATAGACATATTTTAGAGTGTAGATTCATTTACTTTGCCCCGTATGTAGTCACTTGTTGAAATCTCTAAAAATACAAATATTTAGGAATGATGGGAGTATGATATAGAAACCAAATAGGTGGCATTCACACAAAGCAAATCTAAACTAAGATGATGACATATAAGATGTATAATGTAAGCAATGTGAGGTGCCATATGCATGATATGTCCAACATCAGTATGCCAGGTTAGAGTAAACACCTCAGGGGGTAAATAGGAGTGGTCGGCTCCTTCTGAATCCCCCTCTGAATAGTTATCTTCCTCTGGAATACAATCTGGAATGGCGGGAGGGGGGCACTTCGACCACCATGGAGTGGCGTCTGCATGACATTATATTCCCACACAATGGTCTTCTCTTTTTCTCTACATGTTCAGTACGACTGTGTACAATAAGTCACATGCATAATAAAAAAACATAGTTAGATTATGTAAGGCCTAAGGGGTGCATGCAGAAATCAAGACTGATGGTAGCAAACAAGTGGATAGATCCAAAACTAATGATAGCAGGTAGATTATAGCTTTAGTTTAAAAAGATAGACCATGGATCATCTACTGTTTGTTGGCCACCCAACATGAACCACATAGAAGACCCCAGATGAACCAGATAGTACACAGATACTATTCGTTGTTGCCTCGATATGTGCCCCACAGGCAATTAAAACTCAAGTTTGAACATTAGTTTGGACCTGACTCGGAGTCTAAGAGGTGAACATGACAATAAAGTAGCAGGTAATAATAACCGATGTATAACGTAAGCAGACAGAAAGAGTGCGACCTATCTTCCGGAACTGTGTAGTCCTCAGGTTCATCTGCTCAGTCGATGATGGTAATGCAGTTGGCGTGGCTGCCGGCGACGGGGAAGATGATCTCAGGCGGCGAAAGAAAGTATGCAAGGGGAATCTCTGCTGCAGTGAATGCTTTCATCGATGGTGCACCTCAGGTGGGGTGGATGACGACACGGCTGGAGTAGGACATAACACACAGAGTTTTCTTTGACACCAATCTGAAAATGAAGTAAATTTGTAAGGGCTCCTTAGAATTGGAGGATTCTATAAGCGCAAGGACAGGAAAAACACATGAATAGGATAGGAATGCACGTGCAAAACAGAGCATTTGCAAACATAGGATTTCTGTTAACCTGGGTGTTTGGTTCGCATAAATTGGAAGAACAAAGGAATGGAGAAGCATGGTCAAATTAATGTCAAACCATGTGAAAATGAAAAACAATTAAGAATCTTATTATGCCAGTGATACGTCTCCAACGTATCTATAATTTATGAAGTATTCATGCTATTATATTATCCATTGTAGATGTTTTATATGCATTTATATGCTATTTTATATGATTTTTCGGACTAACCTATTAACCTAGAGCCCAGTGCCAGTTTCTGTTTTCTCCTTGTTTTTGAGTTTTACAGAAAAGAATACCAAACGGAGTCTAATTGACGTGCCAATTTTTGATGATTTTTTATGGACCAAAAGAAGCCCCTGGAGTGAAAGAGTTGGGCCAGAAGAGTCCCGGGCAGCCCACGAGGGTGGGGGCGCGCCCACCCCCTAGGGTGCGCCCCCTGCCTCATGTACAGCACGGAGATCCCCCTGACATGAAATCAACGCCAACCTCTCCTATAAATACAGAAACCTTCGGGAAATAACCTAGATCAGAAGTTCCGCTGCCGCAAGCCTCTGTAGCCACGAGAAATCAATCTAGGCCCTCTCTGGCATACTACCGGAGGACGCCATCATCACCGGAGGCCATGAAGAGCATCCCCGAGGTGCCATCATTTCCATAAAGTCCAAGGACCAGAGGGAGAACCTATTGCGGAGCATCCCACGATCATCCCCATGGACGTGTCTACATCTCCCACGACACCATTTGGACCCATGACAAGAGCGAGATCTCGTGCTATCCAATCCAAGGTGACATCACTCCTACTTGAGTCTCCCTGTTCTTCATGTGAGACATGGCTACTTCCTAAGTCCGACATGCTATGTGTAACGCCCCGGATACAACTTTCCATATTCGTAACTCCGACTCTTGCCATTTCCGGCTATGTGATTTATTATTTCCTCCGTGGTTGGGTTTTTGTCTGTTGTTTTGCATTTTGTTCTTGTTATGCATCTCATCTCATGGCATCATGTGCATTGCATCGGCATCATTTTCATAAAACTTGCATCCGTTCGGGTTCCGCCGGTTCTCTCCGTTGTCCGTTCTGAGCCAGACACACTCGCACGCGCCCGCGGCACCTCCAAAATAGTATTTAATAAGTGGCATAAAAATGTTCTTGGTCTGGGATGTAATTTGGCATGCGGTCTTATTATAGTGTAGACAGGCCGCCTGTCAAGTTTCGTCGCATTCGGAGTCCGTTTGACTGTCCAACCGTTAAACATAGCGGTACCGTTGCCGGTATCTTCGTCGGAAGTTTCGGTTTTCGAAACAGTCGCTGGGCCTCACTTCTCTTCTCTCCTCCCAGTCCGAGGCCTCTCTCCACAGCCCACCTATGCCCAGCCTAGTCCCCCCTCGGTCCGGAGCCACACGATTGCGATCGTACGGCTCGAAAACCCCTCCTAACCCCCAAACCCTAGCTGCTTTTGCTATAAATAGACCCCCTAGTCCATTTTGGGCATCCCTAGCCTTCCCCTACCTCCCAGCCGCCTCCCTCCTTGAAATCAGCGCCTCCCTCCCTCGGATCTGGCGCTGCCAGCCCGCCGCCGCCACTTGGCGCCACCCAACTGCCCGGCGCCGCCGCAGAAGCCTCCCTCGCCCACTCCTCGCTCGCCACCTGTCCCCCGTGTCCCCCTGTCTCTCCTCTCCACCGCGCGGCCCGCCGGGGTCCGGATCTGGCCAGCCTGGCCCGAGACCGCGCCGCCGAAGCCGGCGAGGAACCAAGCGCCCTGCGCCTCCCACTCCCGATCTGGATCGAGGGGAGGAGCCCCTCGACCCCGAGCCCTCCTCGCAGCTCCTCCCGTCGACCCCGCCGCCGTCCACCTCGACGGCCACGCTAGGCCGCTCCCTGCGCCCCATCTCCTCCTTCCCTATCCTTCCTCTCTTCCTCATCTCCTTGTCTCCCTCTCTCTCTGTGCAGTGCCGCCGCCATGGAGATCGCGCCACCGGCACCGTCTTCGCTCGGTGCGGCCGGAAACCGCCGGGAACGGATCCCCGATGCCCAGATCTGACCTCCCCTCGCCGGATCTGCCCATCCCCGGTCTCCCCTTGCGCCATTGGCTCCCGTCGCCGTCCCAGCAGCGCGCCGCCGTGCCCTGCGTCCTCTGCATTGGGCGGGAGGAGGACGAGCGCCTCCAGCGCCGCCGCGTGGGCCCCGTGTCGCCCTTCACCCGTTTCAGCCCAGCAACTTCCAAGGGCCAGCCGGCCTATCCCGGCTCCCATCTGCACCAACCTGGGCTTGGCCCATGGTGAGGCCACCCTCCAGCGCCCCTTCCAGCCTCCTCTCCACCGACAGGGCCGAGCCCATGGGTGAGCAGCGCCCAGCCCCTCTTCTGTGCATGTTGGGCCAGTTAGTTTCGGCCCATGTATTTTTTTCCATACTCTGCGAATTTACCTAATTTCCAGAGACTGCAGATTTGCAGAAAAACCCTCCATGTTCATGCATCAATAATTAATTAACCATGCATCGGATTAAAACAAATTATATATGAAAAGTGCCTAGAATTTCATCTAGTTTCATAATATGTCATTTTCATCCCATGTTAAAATGTTTAACATGTTGTTTGCTTAAATTTGCTCCTATGCCATGTTAAAATGATTTGCTTAAATCCGTTTGTCTTCTTCATGGACTCGTTCTTCTTCCTTGCGGGATTTCAGGCAAGATGACCGCTACCCCGGATCTCACTACTATCATTGCTATGCTAGTTGCTTCGTTCTATCGCTATGCTGCGTTACATATTACCTGTTTATCAAGCCTCCCATATTGCCATGAACCTCTAACCTTTGACACCTTTCCTATGCAAACCATTGATTGGCTATGTTACCGCTTTTGCTCAGCACCTCTTATAGCATTGCTAGTTGCAGGTGAAGTTGAAGATTTCTCCATGGTGGACAGGATTTTGGTTGGGATATCACAATATCTCTTATATTATTAATGCATCTATATACTTGGTAAAGGGTGGAAGACTCGGCCTTTTGCCTAGTGTTTTGTTCCACTCTTGCCGCCCTAGTTTCCGTCATACCGGTGTTATGTTCCCGGATTTTGCGTTCCTTACGCGGTCGGGTGATTTATGGGACCCCCATAACAGTTCGCTTTGAATAAAACTCCTCCAGCAAGGCCCAACCTTGGTTTTACCATTTGCCTCACCACCACCTATCCCTTTCCCTTGGGTCAGCCAACCCGAGGGTCATCTTTATTTTAGCCCCCCTGGGCCAGTGCTTGTCTAAGTGTTGGTCCGAACCGAGTAGACTGCGGGGCCACCTCGGGGCAACTCGAGGGCTGGTTTTACTCGTAGGATGTCTCATCTGGTGTTGCCCTGAGAACGAGATATGTGCAGCTCCTATCGGGATTGTCGGCACATCGGGCGGCTTTGCTGGTCTTGTTTTACCATTGTCGAAATGTCTTGTAAACCGGGATTCCGAGTCTGATCGGGTCTTCCTGGGAGAAGGTCTATTCCTTCGTTGATCGCGAGAGCTTGTCATGGGCTAAGTTGGGACACCCCTGCAGGGTATAATCTTTCGAAAGCCCTGCCTGCGGTTATAGGCAGATGGGAATTTGTTAATGTCCGGTTGTAGACAACTTGACACCAGATCCGAATTAAAACGCATCAACCGCGTGTGTAGCCGTGATGGTCTCTTCTCGGCGGAGTCCGGGAAGTGAACACGGTTTCTGGGTTATGTTTGACGTAAGTAGGAGTTCAGGATCACTTCTTGATCATAACTAGTTGACGACCGTTCCTCTTGTTCTCTTCTCGCTCTTATTTGCGTATGTTGGCGACCATATATGCTTAGTCGCTGCTGCAGCCTCACCACTTTACCCCTTCCTTTCCCTTTAAGCTTTGCTAGTCTTGATACCCATGGTAATGGGATTGCTGAGTCCTCGTGGCTCACAGATTATTACAACAACAGTTGCAGGTACAGGTTCATTCGATGATCATGACGCGAGAGCGATGCTTGCTTGCGTTGAGTTCTTCTTCTGCTTCTTCTTCAATCAGGGGATAGGTTCCAGGTCGGCAGCCTGGGCTAGCAGGGTGGATGTCGTTTGAGTTTCTGTTTGTGATTCATCCGTAGTCGGATGTTGCTCTTATGTATTGTAATGTTGTATTCGTGTGGCATTGTATGCCTTATGTATGTATCCCCATCTATTATGTAATGTTGATGTAATGATATCCACCTTGCAAAAGTGTTTAAAATGCGGGTCTATCCTTGGTGGGACCTTCGATTTCCTTTTGGATAGGATCGCATATTGGGCGTGACAAGTTGGTATCAGAGCCTCGACCGACCCTAGGAGCCCCCTTGTTTGTTGGCCGTTGTTGAGTCTAGAAGAAAACTATTTTGAGTCTTAGGATTATATATATCGGAGAGTAGGATTCTTTTTACTCCTCAGCCCCCTTCGTCGCTCTGGTGAGGTCTCTTGACGTAGATGTTTTGTCTTTCCTCTCCTCAAATTTCACTAAATTTTTTTTAGGATCACGTGGGTATCGTGGAATCGTTCCGATGGTTTTGTGACGAGAACATTGTTCTTGGTGCCTCCTGTCTATTTATGTGGCTTTGACCCGGGGAGTTGAGCTCCGAGGTGTTGTCGTCACAATTTTATCGTTGCAGTTCTGGAATACCTGAGTTTTGCCGACATCGAAAATCTCTTTTGTACAGTTGTTGGTGAGATAACCCCGATAACCCAGTACTGGGGCGAGCTCGGGAGTATTGCCATAACTCGTATAACGGATGCTTTTCGAAGTTTGAGGTACATGATTTCCGAAGGTTTCTTGGTTATGTGTTGACGGATGGATACAGCTGGATGTAGGGATTGTTAGTTTGGGTGAGATATATTGCTTCCCCTGTATCCCCAACACCAGATTGCATAACCAGAAAGTTTCGGGAGTTTCATAGGTGGGAATTCAAGTAGCTCTAGTTTTATCTTTCCAACAGACACATGATACGACATGGGATCTATCATATGTTTGTCTCCGGCTTATTCTGCAAGCCAAATCCTTTGTTTTGTTTTATTTGTGGTATTCAAGTTGCTTCAAAGTCAAGTGTTGAATCCATACCTTTCCTAAATGGTGTTCTCATATTTCTATGGGAGTGCTAACCCTTTTGATCATTGAGGTTGTCATGTTAATTCTTTCCAACCGGTGCGCTTCTCTTCAAGTGGATCCAATCATTTCAATATTTGCAAGATCAATTTTCTCAACGGTGTTTGTTTCATCCGTCCCAAGTTGTCTTCGTTTTCCCGCCCTCCACCCCTTTTTCTTCAAGGGCTCAGATTTCTTAATCAAGTATCCATTTATTCATGTGAAGTCTCTTCACTCTTTTCAATCAATGTTTTGATCCGGCGATCCCTCATGAAGATGCTCACGAGCTTCAAGTTCATCAATCTTCATTCTCGTTTTCTTCTCCGGTGGATCCAATTCAAGCTTTTGGTGTTGATCATATCCTTTTCCTCGTTTCAAATGTTTTTCCACGTCGGTGCACCTCTTAATTGTTCACCTCTCTCTATTCCTATACGGAGTGCTCAAGATATCTCAGAAGACTTGTGTTTCCGTTCTCAATCCGTTCAAGATATTTCGAGGTTGTTATCTCATTCAAGTCATTTAATTCAATCGGTGCAATCCCCCCTTTCAATCAATTGTTCAACAGTGTATCTTTTAGTGGGCCCTAACCCACAGGTCTTTTTCCAGGATCTTACCTGACTCTTCTAATTATTCCGGAGTTATTCCCAAATTCCTTTCGAAGTTTGACGTAAGAATGAATTATCATCAGTCATATGTCTTTCTCCAAGATCTTTCAAATTCTTTTCATCGTTGGCTCAACCCCCTTCGCTTTTCATTCTCCCGGAGTATCTCAATAATTCATGGTGGTTCTCATCATCATTCTCAACATTTGAAGACCGAAGAAGAGTTTTCCTCCAAATCTTGCTCCATTCTCTTCAAGATGCGTAGTTCTAGCTTATGCCATCCTCTCATAATTGTTTTAGATTGTGAGAATTTTTTTCATCCACCTGGAGCACTTCAAGAGTCTTTTCAGATTGATTCTCCGTAGCCCATCATCTCAGAATTATTCATTCAAGCTTTCAGCTCTCGTTCTCCAAATCATATCGGTGCATCGTTCAAATATCCTCTAATCAGTTCATGGCCTCTTCGTTCTCATGTATCTAAATTCCCTCAAGTATCTTCATTCGTTCTCTAATTCTTACCGGTGATTCATCCCTTTACTTCCTTTGGTTTTCAATTTTTACGGTGGTTCATTCCAGATTTCTCTTCCTTCGTCATCGTATCAATTCATTCATTCATTCATTCTTTTCAATCCCACCGGTGGTTCCATCAATACCTTCTCAAGTTTGCGCTATATCTCTTTTAATCCTTTCTACGGGAATAAGTAGTGTGCCAAATCCATTGCTTGTCATCAATTGAATTTGATGAAGGATACGCATACCGTAATTCTTATTCTTGTTTCATCCAAGTGATTAATTCCTTCTTCCGGAGATTGTTCATGATGAAGTAATTCTCGGTTCTAGTGTTCATCTTTTCCTTTTCTGGAGTTCCAAGTTTTCTTGGTTATATCATCACAAAGCTCCATCTAAATCATCACAAGGCTCACCTTGTTCTTTCAACTTCTCTTTCTTTCTATCATTCTTTTATTACCGGAGTTCTCCATGGAACATGTACATGATGGTTCATCAAGGATTTCTTTCATTCTCGTTTTGCTCTTCAAGATTTCTCTCGGAGTTAAGATCCGCCAAGCTATACTCTAAAATAAACATGGTGCTCAACACATGTTTTATTTTGAGGAGTTCAAGTATTCTTAATCTTGCATTTTGAGGTGCAATTCTCCTACCTTATCTTTGAGGTGGTGTTATGTCATTCTTGACAATTCGAGTTCGTGTTTGATGACTCACATATTGTCAAGAACGAGGTATTTTAAATCCATCAATCTTTTCTTTGGAGTTATCTTGGTATAGATTTCACCTAAAGCCTTCCATTGGGAATGTTGCTATTTGTGGTGCTTATCATTGATCCAAGCTTTCTCCATATCCTTCTCAGTGAAAGCAGTTTTCATGCCTTCGTTGATCTCAAACAAGCATTTGTTTTTCGTTAGTGGCAGAATGTCACCTCATAGTCTTGAGATGTTTTTCATAAGCCCACTACAAACTTATTCTTTTCGTTGTTGATTTTCCAACAACTTTGTTCTAACCTTCTTGCAAGGATGCTTTCCAAGTTCATTTGTGGCAGAAGATGTCATTTTCTTATCCGTCCCTTTATCCCAACAATCTAACTTCTATTCTTTCGTTCCGGAGGCATTGTGATGTTGCTCTCTTCTACCATCATCTCGTTTTGTCAAGATCATGTTCTTCGCCTTGCTTCTCCATTTAACCGGAGTGTTGTGTCATCTCTTCAAGTTCTTTCATCTTATCAAGTTTTGCCTCTCTTTTCAACCTGAGTGCTTTCTGAAATCCTTCTTACCCATTATGCCACTCTTTCAATAGTTTCAGAGGCAGTGTGTTGTTGATTTCATCAAGTATCCTCTCATCTTGTCTAGTTCATGTTCTATTCCTTCCATGTTCAACCGGAGTGCCACCCAAATTATATCATTATTATTCATTCTTATCTCGTTTCAACCAGAGTGGTTTCAATTCCTTCTTGTCCATTAAACTCTTGATTCATGTCTTTGCAACCTTCAAGTTCTCGTAATGTTCCTTGGTCCTCTTTTCCTACGGATTGTTTGCAATCTCGTTCATCGCTGTTGTACTCTTTATTTTAAATTGCTCAACCTCTCAAGGTTCGTGGTTTCACTCATTGGTCGAAGAAGCAACTTAGCTTTACCGCTTATCTTCCTCTTCCTTTTTCCTCCGGTGCCATCCTAGATCTCGGGACGAGATCCTCTCGTAGTGGTGGAGTGTTGTAACGCCCCGGATACAACTTTCCATATTCGTAACTCTGACTCTTGCCATTTCCGGCTATGTGATTTATTATTTCCTCCGTGGTTGGGTTTTTGTCTGTTGTTTTGCATTTCGTTCTTGTTATGCATCTCATCTCATGGCATCATGTGCATTGCATCAGCATCGTTTTCATAAAACTTGCATCCGTTCAGGTTCCGCAGGTTCTCTCCGTTGTCCATTCTGAGCCAGACACACTCGCACGCGCCCGCGGGACCTCCGAAATAGTATTTTATAAGTGGCATAAAAATGTTCTTGGTCTAGGATGTAACTTGGCATGCGGTCTTATTATAGTGTAGATAGGCCGCCTGTCAAGTTTGGTCGCATTCGGAGTCCGTTTGACTGTCCAACCGTTAAACATAGCGGTACCGTTGCCGGTATCTTCGTCGGAAGTTTCGGTTTTCGAAACAGTCGCCGGGCCTCACTTCTCTTCTCTCCTCCCAGTCCGAGGCCTCTCTCCACAGCCCACCTATGCCCAGCCTAGTTCCCCCTCTGTCCGGAGCCGCACGATTGCGATCGTACAGCTCGAAAATCCCTCCTAACCCCCAAACCCTAGCTGCTTTTGCTATAAATAGACCCCCTAGTCCATTTTGGGCATCCCTAGCCTTCCCCTACCTCCCAGCCGCCTCCCTCCTCGAAATCAGCGCCTCCCTCCCTCGGATCTGGCGCTGCCAGCCCGCCGCCGCCACTTGGCGCCACCCAACTGGCCGGCGCCGCCGCAGAAGCCTCCCTCGCCCACTCCTCGCTCGCCACCTGTCCCCCGCGTCCCCCTGTCTCTCCTCTCCACCGTGCGGCCCGCCGGGGTCCGGATCTGGCCCGCCTGGCCCGAGACCGCGCTGCCGCAGCCCGCGAGGAACCGAGCGCCCCGCGCCTCCCACTCCCGATCTGGATCGAGGGGAGGAGCCCCTCGACCCCGAGCCCTCATCGCAGCTCCTCTCGTCGGCCCCGCCGCCGTCCACCTCGACGGCCACGCCAGGCCGCTCCCTGCGCCCCATCTCCTCCTTCCGTCTCCTTCCTCTCTTCCTCATCTCCTCGTCTCCATCTCTCTCTGTGCAGTGCGGCCGCTGCCATGGAGATCGCGCCACCGGCACCGTCTTCGCCCGGAGCGGCCGGAAACCGCCGGGAACGGATCCCCGATGCTCGGATCCGGCCTCCCCTCGCCGGATCTGCCCGTCCCCGGTCTCCCCTTGCGCCATTGGCTCCCGTCGCCGTCCCAACAGCGCGGCGCCGTGCCCTGCGTCCTCTGCATCGGGTGGGAGGAGGACATGCGCCTCTAGCGCCGCCGCGTGGGCCCCGTGTCGCCCTTCACCCGTTTCAGCCCAGCAACTTCCAAGGCCTAGCCGGCCTATCCCGGCTCCCATCTGCACCAACCTGGGCTTGGCCCATGGCGAGGCCACCCTCCAGCGCCCCTTCCAGCCTCCTCTCCACCGACTGGGCCGAGCCCATGGGTGAGCAGCGCCCAACCCCTCTTCTGTGCATGTTGGGCCAGTTAGTTTCGGCCCATGTATTTTTTTTTCCATACGCTGCGAATTTAGCTAATTTCCAGAGACTGCAGATTTGCAGAAAAACCCTGCATGTTCATGCATCAGTAATTAATTAACCATGCATCGGATTAAAACAAATTATATATGAAAAGTGCCTAGAATTTCATCTAGTTTCATAATATGTCATTTTCATCCCATGTTAAAATGTTTAACATGTTGTTTGCTTAAATTTGCTCCTATGCCATGTTAAAATGATTTATTTCATAACTAAATAACCGTAGCTTGGATTTTAATAAACTTTATATGTATTTGGGGTGGAAAAATGCCTAGATTAACATGGTGCACTCTATTTTCCTGTTTAACAACAATAAAATTGTGTTTATGACAGAACAGTACCAAATTCAGAATTGCATATGGGGATTTTCCAGAATTGTTATATGTTGTTCCCGGCCTCATTTAAACTTGCCTTGATGTGTTGCTCTTGTTGTGCATCATGCTTGTCATGCATCATGCTTGTTGTGCATCATGCCTTGTTCCTGTGTGGTGTGTTTACCGTGTTGTGTGCTTCTTTTCGATAGTTCCTGTTTTGTTGCGATCGTGAGGATTCGTTCGTCAACGCTTGGTTCGGCTTCATCCGTTCGTCTTCTTAATGGACTCGTTCTTCTTCCTTGCGGGATTTCAGGCAAGATGACCGCTACCCTGGATCTCACTACTATCATTGCTATGCTAGTTGCTTCATTCTATCGCTATGCTGCATTACCTATTACCTATTTATCAAGCCTCCCATATTGCCATGAACCTCTAACCTTTGACACCTTTCCTATGCAAACCATTGATTGGCTATGTTACCGCTTTTGCTCAGCCCCTCTTATAGCGTTGCTAGTTGCAGGTGAAGTTGAAGATTTCTCCATGGTGGACAGGATTTTGGTTGGGATATCACAATATCTCTTATATTATTAATGCATCTATATACTTGGTAAAGGGTGGAAGACTCGGCCTTTTGCCTAGTGTTTTGTTCCACTCTTGCCGCCCTAGTTTCCGTCATACCGGTGTTATGTTCCCGGATTTTGCGTTCCTTACGCGGTCGGGTGATTTATGGGACCCCCTTGACAGTTCGCTTTGAATAAAACTCCTCCAGCAAGGCCCAACCTTGGTTTTACCATTTGCCTCACCACCACCTATCCCTTTCCCTTGGGTCGGCCAACCCGAGGGTCATCTTTATTTTAGCCCCCCCGGGCCAGTGCTTGTCTAAGTGTTGGTCCGAACCGAGTAGACTGCGGGGCCACCTCGGGGCAACTCGAGGGCTGGTTTTACTCGTAGGATGTCTCATCCGGTGTTGCCCTGAGAACGAGATATGTGCAGCTCCTATCGGGATTGTCGGTGCATCGGGCGGCTTTGCTGGTCTTGTTTTACCATTGTCGAAATGTCTTGTAAACCGGGATTCCGAGTCTGATCGGGTCTTCCTGGGAGAAGGTCTATTCCTTCGTTGATCGCGAGAGCTTGTCATGGGCTAAGTTGGGACACCCCTGCAGGGTATAATCTTTCGAAAGCCGTGCCTGCGGTTATAGGCAAATGGGAATTTTTTAATGTCCGGTTGTAGACAACTTGACACCAGATCCGAATTAAAACGCATCAACCGCGTGTGTAGCCGTGATGGTCTCTTCTCGGCGGAGTCCGGGAAGTGAACACGGTTTCTGGGTTATGTTTGACGTAAGTAGGAGTTTAGGATCACTTCTTGATCATAACTAGCTGACGACCGTTCCTCTTGTTCTCTTCTCGCTCTTATTTGCGTATGTTGGCCACCATATATGCTTAGTCGCTGCTGCAGCCTCACCACTTTACCCCTTCCTTTCCCTTTAAGCTTTGCTAGTCTTGATACCCATGGTAATGGGATTGCTGAGTCCTCGTGGCTCACAGATTATTACAACAACAGTTGCAGGTATAGGTTCATTCGATGATCATGACGCGAGAGCGATGCTTGCTTGCGTTGAGTTCTTCTTCTGCTTCTTCTTCAATCAGGGGATAGGTTCCAGGTCGGCAGCCTGGGCTAGCAGGGTGGATGTCGTTTGAGTTTCTGTTTGTGATTCATCCGTAGTCGGATGTTGCTCTTATGTATTGTAATGTTGTATTCGTGTGGCATTGTATGCCTTATGTATGTATCCCCATCTATTATGTAATGTTGATGTAATGATATCCACCTTGCAAAAGCGTTTCAAATGCGGGTCTATCCTTGGTGGGACCTTCGATTTCCTTTTGGATAGGATCGCATATTGGGCGTGACAAGTTGGTATCAGAGCCTCGACCGACCCTAGGAGCCCCCTTGTTTGTTGGCCGTTGTTGAGTCTAGAAGAAAACTATTTTGAGTCTTAGGATTATATATATCGGAGAGTAGGATTCTTTTTACTCCTCAGCCCCCTTCGTCGCTCTGGTGAGGTCTCTTGACGTAGATGTTTTGTCTTTCCTCTCCTCAAATTTCACTAAATTTTTTTAGGATCACGTGGGTATCGTGGAATCGTTCCGATGGTTTTGTGACGAGAACATTGTTCTTGGTGCCTCCTGTCTATTTATGTGGCTTTGACCCGGGGAGTTGAGCTCCGAGGTGTTGTCGTCACAATTTTATCGTTGCAGTTCTGGAATACCTGAGTTTTGCCGACATCGAAAATCTCTTTTGTACAGTTGTTGGTGAGATAACCCCGATAACCCAGTACTGGGGCGAGCTCGGGAGTATTGCCATAACTCGTATAACGGATGCTTTTCGAAGGTTGAGGTACATGATTTCCGAAGGTTTCTTGGTTATGTGTTGACGGATGGATACAACTAGATGTAGGTATTGTTAGTTTGGGTGAGATATATTGCTTCCCCTGTATCCCCAACACCAGATTGCATAACCAGAAAGTTTCGGGAGTTTCATAGGTGGGAATTCAAGTAGCTCTAGTTTTATCTTTCCAACAGACACATGATACGACATGGGATCTATCATATGTTTGTCTCCGGCTTATTCTGCAAGCCAAATCCTTTGTTTTGTTTTATTTGTGGTATTCAAGTTGCTTCAAAGTCAAGTGTTGAATCCATACCTTTCCTAAATGGTGTTCTCATATTTCTATGGGAGTGCTAACCCTTTTGATCATTGAGGTTGTCATGTTAATTCTTTCCAACCGGTGCGCTTCTCTTCAAGTGGATCCAATCATTTCAATATTTGCAAGATCAATTTTCTCAACGGTGTTTGTTTCATCCGTCCCAAGTTGTCTTCGTTTTCCCGCCCTCCCACCCCTTTTTCTTCAAGGACTCAGATTTCTTAATCAAGTATCCATTTATTCATGTGAAGCCTCTTCACTCTTTTCAATCAATGTTTTGATCCGGCGATCCCTCGTGAAGATGCTCACGAGCTTCAAGTTCATCAATCTTCATTCTCGTTTTCTTCTCCGGTGGATCCAATTCAAGCTTTTGGTGTTGATCATATCCTTTTCCTCGTTTCAAATGTTTTTCCATGTCAGTGCACCTCTTAATTGTTCACCTCTCTCTATTCCTATACGGAGTGCTCAAGATATCTCAGAAGACTTGTGTTTCCGTTCTCAATCTGTTCAAGATATTTCGAGGTTGTTATCTCATTCAAGTCATTTAATTCAACCGGTGCAATCCCCCCTTTCAATCAATTGTTCAACAGTGTATCTTTTAGTGGGCCCTAACCCACAGGTCTTTTTCCAGGATCTTACCTGACTCTTCTAATTATTCCGGAGTTATTCCCAAATTCCTTTCGAAGTTTGACGTAAGAATGAATTATCATCAGTCATATGTCTTTCTCCAAGATCTTTCAAATTCTTTTCATCGTTGGCTCAACCCCCTTCGCTTTTCATTCTCCCGGAGTATCTCAATAATTCATGGTGGTTCTCATCATCATTCTCAACATTTGAAGACCGAAGAAGAGTTTTCCTCCAAATCTTGCTCCATTCTCTTCAAGATGCGTAGTTCTAGCTTATGCCATCCTCTCATAATTGTTTTAGATTGTGAGAATTTTTTTCATCCACCTGGAGCACTTCAAGAGTCTTTTCAGATTGATTCTCCGTAGCCCATCATCTCAGAATTATTCATTCAAGCTTTCAGCTCTCGTTCTCCAAATCATATCGGTGCATCGTTCAAATATCCTCTAATCAGTTCATGGCCTCTTCGTTCTCATGTATCTAAATTCCCTCAAGTATCTTCATTCGTTCTCTAATTCTTACCGGTGATTCATCCCTTTACTTCCTTTGGTTTTCAATTTTTACGGTGGTTCATTCCAGATTTCTCTTCCTTCGTCATCGTATCAATTCATTCATTCATTCGTTCTTTTCAATCCCACCGGTGGTTCCATCAATACCTTCTCAAGTTTGCGCTATATCTCTTTTAATCCTTTCTACGGGAATAAGTAGTGTGCCAAATCCATTGCTTGTCATCAATTGAATTTGATGAAGGATACGCATACCGTAATTCTTATTCTTGTTTCATCCAAGTGATTAATTCCTTCTTCCGGAGATTGTTCATGATGAAGTAATTCTTGGTTCTAGTGTTCATCTTTTCCTTTTCCGGAGTTCCAAGTTTTCTTGGTTATATCATCACAAAGCTCCATCTAAATCATCACAAGGCTCACCTTGTTCTTTCAACTTCTCTTTCTTTCTATCATTCTTTTATTACCGGAGTTCTCCATGGAAGATGTACATGATGGTTCATCAAGGATTTCTTTCATTCTCGTATTGCTCTTCAAGATTTCTCTCGGAGTTAAGATCCGCCAAGCTATACTCTAAAATAAACATGGTGCTCAACACATGTTTTATTTTGAGGAGTTCAAGTATTCTTAATCTTGCATTTTGAGGTGCAATTCTCCTACCTTATCTTTGAGGTGGTGTTATGTCATTCTTGACAATTCGAGTTCGTGTTTGATGACTCACATATTGTCAAGAACGAGGTATTTTAAATCCATCAATCTTTTCTTTGGAGTTATCTTGGTATAGATTTCACCTAAAGCCTTCCATTGGGAATGTTGCTATTTGTGGTGCTTATCATTGATCCAAGCTTTCTCCATATCCTTCTCAGTGAAAGCAGTTTTCATGCCTTCGTTGATCTCAAACAAGCATTTGTTTTTCGTTAGTGGCAGAATGTCACCTCATAGTCTTGAGATGTTTTTCATAAGCCCACTACAAACTTATTCTTTTCGTTGTTGATTTTCCAACAACTTTGTTCTAACCTTCTTGCAAGGATGCTTTCCAAGTTCATTTGTGGCAGAAGATGTCATTTTCTTATCCGTCCCTTTATCCCAACAATCTAACTTCTATTCTTTCGTTCCGGAGGCATTGTGATGTTGCTCTCTTCTACCATCATCTCGTTTTGTCAATATCATGTTCTTCACCTTGCTTCTCCATTTAACCGGAGTGTTGTGTCATCTCTTCAAGTTCTTTCATCTTATCAAGTTTTGCCTCTCTTTTCAACCTGAGTGCTGTCTGAAATCCTTCTTACCCATTATGCCACTCTTTCAATAGTTTCGGAGGCAGTGTGTTGTTGATTTCATCAAGTATCCTCTCATCTTGTCTAGTTCATGTTCTATTCCTTCCATGTTCAACCGGAGTGCCACCCAAATTATATCATTATTATTCATTATTATCTCGTTTCAACCAGAGTGGTTTCAATTCCTTCTTGTCCATTAAACTCTTGATTCATGTCTTTGCAACCTTCAAGTTCTCGTAATGTTCCTTGGTCCTCTTTTCCTACGGATTGTTTGCAATCTCGTTCATCGTTGTTGTACTCTTTCTTTTAAATTGCTCAACCTCTCAAGGTTCGTGGTTTCACTCATTGGTCGAAGAAGCAACTTAGCTTTACCGCTTATCTTCCTCTTCCTTTTTCCTCCGGTGCCATCCTAGATCTCGGGACGAGATCCTCTCGTAGTGGTGGAGTGTTGTAACGCCCCGGATACAACTTTCCATATTCGTAACTCTGACTCTTGCCATTTCCGGCTATGTGATTTATTATTTCCTCCGTGGTTAGGTTTTTGTCTGTTGTTTTGCATTTCGTTCTTGTTATGCATCTCATCTCATGGCATCATGTGCATTGCATCAGCATCGTTTTCATAAAACTTGCATCCGTTCGGGTTCCGCAGGTTCTCTCCGTTGTCCATTCTGAGCCAGACACACTCGCACGCGCCCGCGGCACCTCCGAAATAGTATTTTATAAGTGGCATAAAAATGTTCTTGGTCTGGGATGTAATTTGGCATGCGGTCTTATTATAGTGTAGACAGGCCGCCTGTCAAGTTTCGTCGCATTGGAGTCCGTTTGACTGTCCAACCGTTAAACATAGCGGTACCGTTGCCGGTATCTTCGTCGGAAGTTTCGGTTTTCGAAACAGTCGCCGGGCCTCACTTCTCTTCTCTCCTCCCAGTCCGAGGCCTCTCTCCACAGCCCACCTATGCCCAGCCTAGTCCCCCCTCTGGCCGGAGCCGCACGATTGCGATCGTACGGCTCGAAAATCCCTCCTAACCCCCAAACCCTAGCTGCTTTTGCTATAAATAGACCCCCTAGTCCATTTTGGGCATCCCTAGCCTTCCCCTACCTCCCAGCCGCCTCCCTCCTCGAAATCAGCGCCTCCCTCCCTCGGATCTGGCGCTGCCAGCCCGCCGCCGCCACTTGGCGCCACCCAACTGGCCGGCGCCGCCGCAGAAGCCTCCCTCACCCACTCCTCGCTCGCCACCTGTCCCCCGCGTCCCCCTGTCTCTCCTCTCCACTGTGCAGCCCACCGGGGTCCGGATCTGGCCCGCCTGGCCCGAGACCGCGCCGCCGCAGCCCGCGAGGAACCGAGCGCCCCGCGCCTCCCACTCCCGATCTGGATCGAGGGGAGGAGCCCCTCGACCCCGAGCCCTCGTCGCAGCTCCTCTCGTCGGCCCCGCCGTCGTCCACCTCGACGGCCACGCCAGGCCGCTCCCTGCGCCCCATCTCCTCCTTCCGTCTCCTTCCTCTCTTCCTCATCTCCTCGTCTCCCTCTCTCTCTGTGCAGTGCGGCCGCCGCCATGGAGATCGCGCCACCGGCACCGTCTTCGCCCGGAGCGGCCGGAAACCGCCGGGAACGGATCCCCGATGCTCGGATCCGGCCTCCCCTCGCCGGATCTGCCCGTCCCCGGTCTCCCCTTGCGCCATTGGCTCCCGTCGCCGTCCCAGCAGCGCGGCGCCGTGCCCTGCGTCCTCTGCATCGGGTGGGAGGAGGACATGCGCCTCTAGCGCCGCCGCGTGGGCCCCGTGTCTCCCTTCACCCGTTTCAGCCCAGCAACTTCCAAGGCCTAGCCGGCCTATCCCGGCTCCCATCTGCACCAACCTGGGCTTGGCCCATGGTGAGGCCACCCTCCAGCGCCCCTTCCAGCCTCCTCTCCACCGACTGGGCCGAGCCCATGGGTGAGCAGCGCCCAGCCCCTCTTCTGTGCATGTTGGGCCAGTTAGTTTCGGCCCATGTATTTTTTTTCCATACGCTGCGAATTTAGCTAATTTCCAGAGACTGCAGATTTGCAGAAAAACCCTCCATGTTCATGCATCAATAATTAATTAACCATGCATCGGATTAAAACAAATTATATATGAAAAGTGCCTAGAATTTCATCTAGTTTCATAATATGTCATTTTCATCCCATGTTAAAATGTTTAACATGTTGTTTGCTTAAATTTGCTCCTATGCCATGTTAAAATGATTTATTTCATAACTAAATAACCGTAGCTTGGATTTTAATAAACTTTATATGTATTTGGGGTGGAAAAATGCCTAGATTAACATGGTGCACTCTATTTTCCTGTTTAACAACAATAAAATTGTGTTTATGACAGAACAGTACCAAATTCATAATTGCATATGGGGATTTTCCAGAATTGTTATATGTTGTTCCCGGCCTCATTTAAACTTGCCTTGATGTGTTGCTCTTGTTGTGCATCATGCTTGTCATGCATCATGCTTGTTGTGCATCATGCCTTTTCCTGTGTGGTGTGTTTACCGTGTTGTGTGCTTCTTTTCGATAGTTCCTGTTTTGTTGCGATCGTGAGGATTCGTTTGTGAATGCTTGGTTCGGCTTCATCCGTTCGTCTTCTTAATGGACTCGTTAAGATGACCGCTACCCTGGATCTCACTACTATCATTGCTATGCTAGTTGCTTCGTTCTATCGCTATGCTGCGTTACCTATTACCTGTTTATCAAGCCTCCCATATTGCCATGAACCTCTAACCTTTGACATCTTTCCTATGCAAACCATTGATTGGCTATGTTACCGCTTTTGCTCAGCCCCTCTTATAGCGTTGCTAGTTGCAGGTGAAGTTGAAGATTTCTCCATGGTGGACAGGATTTTGGTTGGGATATCACAATATCTCTTATATTATTAATGCATCTATATACTTGGTAAAGGGTGGAAGACTCGGCCTTTTGCCTAGTGTTTTGTTCCACTCTTGCCGCCCTAGTTTCCGTCATACCGGTGTTATGTTCCCGGATTTTGCGTTCCTTACGCGGTCAGGTGATTTATGGGACCCCCTTGACAGTTCGCTTTGAATAAAACTCCTCCAGCAAGGCCCAACCTTGGTTTTACCATTTGCCTCACCACCACCTATCCCTTTCCCTTGGTTCGACCAACCTGAGGGTCATCTTTATTTTAGCCCCCCCGGGCCAGTGCTTGTCTAAGTGTTGGTCCGAACCGAGTAGACTGCGGGGCCACCTCGGGGCAACTCGAGGGCTGGTTTTACTCGTAGGATGTCTCATCCGGTGTTGCCCTGAGAACGAGATATGTGCAGCTCCTATCGGGATTGTCGGCGCATCGGGCGGCTTTGCTGGTCTTGTTTTACCATTGTCGAAATGTCTTGTAAACCGGGATTCCGAGTCTGATCGGGTCTTCCTGGGAGAAGGTCTATTCCTTCGTTGATCGCGAGAGCTTGTCATGGGCTAAGTTGGGACACCCCTGCAGGGTATAATCTTTCGAAAGCCGTGCCTGCGGTTATAGGCAAATGGGAATTTGTTAATGTCCGGTTGTAGACAACTTGACACCAGATCCGAATTAAAACGCATCAACCGCGTGTGTAGCCGTGATGGTCTCTTCTCGGCGGAGTCCGGGAAGTGAACACGGTTTCTGGGTTATGTTTGACGTAAGTAGGAGTTCAGGATCACTTCTTGATCATAACTAGCTGACGACCGTTCCGCTTGTTCTCTTCTCGCTCTTATTTGCGTATGTTGGCCACCATATATGCTTAGTCGCTGCTGCAGCCTCACCACTTTACCCCTTCCTTTCCCTTTAAGCTTTGCTAGTCTTGATACCCATGGTAATGGGATTGCTGAGTCCTCGTGGCTCACAGATTACTACAACAACAGTTGCAGGTACAGGTTCATTCGATGATCATGACGCGAGAGCGATGCTTGCTTGCGTTGAGTTCTTCTTCTGCTTCTTCTTCAATCAGGGGATAGGTTCCAGGTCGGCAGCCTGGGCTAGCAGGGTGGATGGCGTTTGAGTTTCGGTTTGTGATTCATCCGTAGTCGGATGATGCTCTTATGTATTGTAATGTTGTATTCGTGTGGCATTGTATGCCTTATGTATGTATCCCCATCTATTATGTAATGTTGATGTAATGATATCCACCTTGCAAAAGCGTTTCAATATGCGTGTCTATCCTTGGTGGGACCTTCGAGTTCCTTTTGGATAGGGTCGCATATTGGGCGTGACACTATATGTGATCAGGTGTTTGGAGGAAAGCCACGGATCATCTACACCCAATGGCCAAAACGGACAGAACACCAATCGTGAAGGACAAGAAGAAGAGTTGCTGCAGAAGCTACATGCTCCGGACGACCGGCCCAGCTCGGACGTCCAACCCCTGGTGGTCGCAACAGCCAAAGGAAAATAGGCCAGCAAAAGCTACAGCGGCCGGACGTCCGACCAGGACCGGACATCCGACAACTCCGAGCGCCCGGTCGACCGAGTCTCTCCGGACGACCGACACAACCACTCCCGAGCCAAAACAGCGGATGACCGGCCCCGACCGGACAACTGAGAGTTGTTGTCCAGAACCAAAACATCGGACGCCCGACAGGTACCGGACGTCCGACGCCTGTGCAGCCGCCCGAGTGTTGGGTCAAGCCACTTACTCTTTCATCCCCTTAGACTATAAATAGACTTCTCCCACCTCCTAGCTAGGGTTAGCGTTGATTTAGCTCATTTGTGAGATAGAGCCTTGCTCATCCATCCAGATCTACTCCTCATGAGGGACAGACACCTCTTCGGAGAAGATCCACTTGGATTCAAGACCTCCTTCCGAAGAAGAACATCTTCAAGACCTCCTCACGGAGAACAACCGGTTACCCTATGTATCGTCCCTTGTTGGATTTGGATCTTGTACCCTTTTGTGTTTCGATGATCTAGCACATGTGTGACTTTATTCTTGTTGGTTGAGTGTTCTCTCAGGTTTTTTCATCGTTCCCCCTCCTCGTGTTCTTTGTGTTCCTCGTAGGGATCTGCTCCAGACGTGAAAGATCGGCCTCTAGGGTTCTAACCTACATCATCTTGGTATCAGAGCCACATTGATCACATTTTTGGAGCCCCTACCCTTTGTTTTCTAGCTTGATTTAGTTGTTTTTGCCCTAAATCCGAGAATCCCCAGCAGAAAATAGGCCCATTTTTTGTGATTTGTTGGTGTGATGAACTTTTGTTGGATTTGATCCATGGATTTGTGTTACCACGTGTGGATCTAGCTTTCCCCACCCTCTCCACCCTTTTCCATCCACAAAATCGCTCAAATTTGACCTATCCACCATCCTCCACCACGCAACCGAGTTATTCATCCCGTGCCCGAAATCGCCCAGGCACCGGACGTCCGACCGAGACCGAACGTCCGACGGCTTCTGGTCGTCCGACCACCATCGGGTGTCCGACCATTCCTGACGAAACTGAAAATTTTCACTTGGGTTTTTCCCCATTCCACCGCCACTTTCCGCATACGCACATGCATACCACCAACGCCTTCCACAACCACCATCACTTACCCGTTTCGCACATCCACAAGTTTTGACACATTTTGGTTGTGGAGAATTTGAGTTGTGGTTCCCGTGTCCTATTATGTTTCGGCTATATAGGTACGGTTCGACATCAACATCACCACCGCTCAACTTCGCAAGGATCAATCATCCGTCCTTGTCTTACAAACGATGCACAATTGACAGTAACCTAGACAACATCTTTGTCATCCCATGCCATTGCATTGATAACCACATAACCTTACTTTTGTGTTGCTTACCCATCGAGACTAGCCATTGAGTATTGCCGGCAACGTGACTTGTGCACATTAGTGGTCATACACCATAGCATACATACCATACCATAGTGGTTCATATCTTGGTATCATCTTTTGCGTCACAAAGTTGTCATTGCATACACAATTGCTATCTTGGTTCATGAAGTTTTGCATGAGAAAAGAGCTCGAAAGTGAAAGAGCCAAACAAGCTTTTAAGCAAAGAGAGAAAGATAAGCAAAGAGCTTATATGCAATAACCATAGCATCATACTACATTAAGATTGTCATATCTGATCATCTTGGATCATATCATCGAAATACCATACATATAGCATACTTGGGATAGAGGTCGTTTCATTTTTGCCTAGTAGGTTGTGAACAAGTTCCGTATTTGCCTATTGTGCGATCGTGCTAGCGTGTCTCTAATATTGTGCAACAAGAGCATTTTCATGGACTCCACATTTTGGCTTATTTTTGGTTTGCACAATCCCACTTATCTATTTGCATGTGTTTCCGTGTACCACTATTTGCTTGGTTTACTTGTTGCATTTGCAAATTTGTGAATCTTTTCCAACATTATTGAAGCTCACTTACAATTGCATCAAATTTTATGCCAACATCCTAACCAAGCTCCATCATAAGATTTTACTTGCGTAGGTGTGAGAAGTGACAAGAATTGGTACCAATTGTGCTATTCCATTGTCCGCATTTGAGTGATCTTGATCCATCTTCAACTTCAGCCAAGGTACATTTGGTATAAGTTCTTCTCTTTCTCCCACTCACATTTTGTTTCGAATGATGGATAGGCCAAGTTCTTCTACCAAGCCACTCTTCACCGAGCAAGATGACGACACTCCGACGACTCTTTCTCCGGCTAAAGTACACCAACATCAAACACTCTTTGATGAGCCGCGCGTCAAGACCGTCATGCATCTCGCAACCCTCTACATGACAAGCATTCCCAAGAGCAAGTCGATGAGCAAGGACTTCATCCTCAACCGCACCAATTTGCTTTTGCTCAAGCTCAAGAACGACAACGTCTACGTCGCCCAGAGGAAGAACAAGCGCGTCTACATCAAGAGGAACAAGATGCCGAGGCTCAACATCTTCAACAACAACGTGAAGCACAAGCTCTTGAGGCGCAACGTGCCCTTCAAGAATCAAGTCGAGCCATTGCCAACCGCAACCGAGATCGGTGCAATCAAGAGGAAGCACCTCGAGAAGAAATCCAAGAGCGGAACTACCAACTGCGAGTGCAACGCCAAGTTCCTCAAGCTCGTCCACAAGCTAGACAAGTTCCTCCACAACCTCAAGTTCAATAAGAGCAAGTTGATCATGGACTTCCTCCATTCCAAGAGAAACATGACGATGATTATCCACCACATCAAGGGCATCATCATCACCATTGCCAAAAACACAATGAAGAGCAACGTTATGGCAAGCTCAAATTCACAATGCCCAAGTTCAATGGAAGCAATGATCCCGAAGAGTACCTTTCATGGGCATTGAAGGTCGACAAAATCTTTCGTTTGCACAACTATGTGGAAGAGAAGAAGATCGCTATGGCATCACTTGAGTTCCAAGACTATGTGCTCATATGGTGGGAACAAGTCCTTGAGCGCCGAGAAGCAAGAGGTGAACCTACAATCACCACTTGGGCTCAAATGAAGGATTTCATGCGAGCACGTTTTGTGCCCACCTACTACAACTGCGACCTCTTCAAGAAACTCCAACTCCTCAAGCAAGGAACAAAGAGTGTTGAAGAATACTACAAGGAAATGCAGATAGCCATGATTCGAGCCAATGTCACGGAAGATGATGAGCAAACTATGGCACGTTTCTTGAATGGACTAAATCATCCCATCAAGAAGATCGTCGACTTCCAACCCTACTCCAACCTCATTGAGCTCGTGCATCAAGCTACAAAAGTCGAACGTCAAGTGCAAGCTGACTTCAAGTACACCAAGTACTCATCCAAGACCTACGGCTTCTCCAACAACCAAGCTTCAATGACTCCTCCAACTTCTACCTCAACCAAGCCATCCACAACCAACGACGACAAGTCAAGTTACAAGAAAACTTCGACAAGCTCAAGTCGTCTTCCTCCTACTACAAGCAACTTCAAGCCGTGCGCTTCATCATCTACTCCGACCGATGAGACCGTCAAGACAAGCTCCTTCAAGTGTTTCACTTGCGGCGACCGAGGCCACAAGTCCTATGAATACACAAACAAGCGCACCATGATCCTCAACGATGATGGAACCTATGAATCCATGAGTGACGAGGAGATGGAAGCCGTCGAGCAAGTGGCCATGCACCGGCGCGTGAACGAGGATGAAGATGATCAAGTCCTTTGTGATGAGGATTCGAGCCCTGCTCTCGTTGTCTCCAAAGTCTTGACTCTTCAACATCAACAAGAAGAAGACCAATGATGCCACATCTTCCACACAATGGCCGACATCAATGGAAGGTCCGTCAAGGTCATCATCAACGGAGGTAGTTGTCACAACTTGGCAAGTGAAGAACTATGCTCCAAGCTTCAATTGGTCAAGATGAAGCACCCGCACCCCTACAAAGTCCAATGGCTAAGTGACTCCGGCACTATACGAGTTGAGCATATGGTCCAAGTCTCCTTCAAAATTGGTGCATATGAGGAAACTTTGGAGTGTGATGTCGTCCCGATGTCCGTTTGCCACCTCCTTTTTGGTCGACCATGGCAATTCGACCGTCGCATCATCCACAACGGGCGTACCAATCACTATAGCTTCAAGATGAAAGGAAAGTAATATGTGCTACGACCTATGTCTCCTAGTCAAGTGATAGCCGACAAGCAAGCCATCCATCATGGAGAGAAGAGTGAGAAAGTGATCCACCAGAAAGTGAGTGAGAGCCACAAGCCAAACTTGAGCGCCTCTTCGCCTAGAGAGAAAAATCTAGTCCTATTTGCCACCAAAAGTGAGATGAGAGAAGTGTGTGAGAACCCATCGAGTGTTATGCACTTTGTCCTTGTGTGCAAGGATGGGGACCCAAAAACTAACACCTCTCACGATCTACCTTTAGTGTTTCAATCTCTTTTGCAGGAATTCCAAGATGTTTTCCCCGATGAGCTACCTCCGGGACTACCTCCTCTACGAGGCATTAAGCATCGAATTGACCTCATTCCCAGAGCACCTCTTCCAAACAAAGCTCCATACCATGTCAACCCCGAAGAAACTAACGAGATCCAACGGCAAGTAAAACAACTCATTGACAACGGTCATGTACGTGAAAGCTTAAGCCCTTGTGATGTTCCTGTTATACTTGTGCCCAAGCAAGATGGTAGTTTTTGCATGTGCTCGGATTGTAGCCCCATCAATGCTATTACCGTTCTCTATAGGCATCCCATTCCTCGCCTAGATGATATGCTTGGTGAACTTAGCGGTGCCACAATTTTCTCAAAAATTGATCTTAAAAGTGGTTATTATCAAATACGCATACAAGAAGGTGATGAATGGAAAACTTCTTTCAAAACCAAATTTGGCTTGTTCGAGTGGTTGGTTATGCCTATGGGTTTATCGGAAGCTGCCGGAACTTTCATGCGTCTTATGCATTTTGTGCTTCGACCTTATATTGGAGTGTTTGTTGTGGTTTACTTTGATGATATTCTTGTGTTTAGCAAATCCATGAAAGAGCATCTAAAGCATGTTAGGGCTGTTTTGCAAACGCTTTGCAAGGAACGACTTTATGCCAACATGAGAAAGTGCACGTTTGGTGTTGACAAACTTGTTTTCTTGGGTTTTGTTGTTTCTTCCAAGGGTGTCCATGTTGATGTATCTAAAATTGAAGCAATTAAAGCATGTCCCCAACCGACTAATTTGCAACAAAGTGCGTAGTTTTCTTGGTCTTGTGGGTTTTTATCGTTGCTTTGTGAAGGATTTTAGCACTATTGCCGCTCCTTTGCATGCCTTGAGTAGGAAGAATGCTCCTTTTATTTGGGGATCTTCGCAATCCGCTGCTTTTGATGAGCTCAAGTCTTTGCTTACTCATGCCCCGATTCTTGCTTTGCCCAACTTTCACAAAACTTTTGAGGTTCATTGTGATGCAAGTGGTACTGGAATTGGCAGAGTTTTGATATAAGAAGAACGAGCCATTGCATATTTTAGTGAAAAACACTACGGTGCTCAACTTAACTATCCCATCTATGACCAAGAATTGTATGCTTTAGTGCGTGTGCTACATGTTTGGGAACATTATTTTAGACCTCATGAGTTTGTCATCCATACCGATCATGAACAAGCGTCATGCCAAATGGAGTGAATTCATTGAATCTTTCCCCTATGTGATCAACTACATTAAGGGTAAGGAAAATGTAGTTGCGGATGCACTTTCATGCATATGCACGCTTGTCACTAAACTTGAATTGAATGTTATTGGCTTTGAGCACATAAAAGACTTGTATGCTAATGATCCATCTTTTGCTATTCCTTATGCTAAGTTTTTGACGCATACATCTTGGGAACAATATTACATCAAAGATGATTATCTTATGAGAGCTAACAAACTTTGCATTCCCGAGTCTTCTCTTCGTTTGCTCCTTTTGCAAGAGGCTCATGGAGGCGGACTCATGGGACACTTTGGTCGCGACAAGACATTCGCCATGCTCTCCAAGAACTACTTTTGGCCCAAGATGTTGCGCGACGTCTCGCGCTTCACCAACCGATGCTCTACATGTCGCAAAGCTAAGTCTAAAGCTCAATCCCATGGTATTTACATGCCTCTTCCTATTCCTTATCAACCTTGGGAAGACATTAGCATGGATTTTGTACTTGGTTTGCCTAGAACTCTAAATGGAAAGGATTCCGTGTTTGTTGTTGTGGACCGATTTTGTAAGATGGCACATTTCATTCCTTGCAACAAGATAGACGATGCTTCACATGTCGCCAATCTCTTTTGTAAGGAAATCTTGTGACTCCATGGACTACCAAAGACAATCGTCTCCGACCGCGACGTCAAGTCTTGAGTTACTTTTGGAAGATGCTATGCGCCAAGCTCGGAGTCAAGCTCTTGTTCTCATCCGCATACCATCCTCAAACCGATGGCCAAACGGAGGTGACGAACCGTACGCTCTCCACTCTACTTTGCGTGTTGATCAAGAACATCAAGGAGTGGGAGGAGTGTCGACCAATCACCGAGTACGCCTACAACCATGCAAGACATTCAACTACCAGCAAGACCCCCTTCAAGGTCGTCTACGGCTTCAACCCGTTGTCCCCATTGGACATTCTACCTCTTTCTCTACAAGAGCGCACCAACCTTGACGCAAGTACCCGTGGAAGCTACATCAAGAAGATGCATGAAGATACACGGCACACCATCGAGCGCCAAGTACAATGACTCGCGACCAAGCTCAACGTCAACAAGCAACCCATGATATTCAACATTGGAGATCTCGTGTGGCTACACCTTCGCAAGGACCACTTCCCCAATGAATGCAAGTCCAAACTTCTTCCTCGAGCCGATGGACCCTTCAAGGTGCTAGCACGCTACAACAACAACGCTTACAAGATCGATCTCCCACGCGACAAGTACAACGTGAGCGACATCTTCAACGTCACCAATCTCTCCCCATACCATGGTGATGAGGATTTTGATCCGAGGTCGGATCTTTCACAAGGGGGGGGGGAGATGATGTGGAGCATCCTTCAGTCATCCCCATGGATCTACCATCGTCTCACCAAGCACCAAGAGGACCCATGACAAGAGCTAGAGCTAGAGCTCTCGAGACCTAGGTGACTTCTTTCCTTAGTGATATTTCATATGACCCTCTCGAGACATGGCTACTACCTAAGTCCGGAATGTTGTGCGTGATTAGGTACCAAGAGGACCCCTCCGAGGATGCACATGAAGATGGTCGAGACCCCAAGCCCATGGAAGAAGAGAACCAACGGGAGAAGGCGAGAGCAGCTTCCATGCACTAGACATCCGGCCATGGCCCCGGAAATCCGGCCCCTGGAGATCTACCCCACAGCCAGGCGACTGCACCAGAAGCTACAGGGCCCGGACATCCGGCCCTCCTCACTGGAAATCCGGCCTCCAGCCCGGACATCCGGACACGGCATCCAGGGAGCACAGAACTATGCCCCATCAGCTTGAACATCCAGTCGTCACCCTGGACATCCGGCGCCTCCCGAAGCCCCGGACATCCGGCACCCCCGCCCGGACATCTGGCCCCGTCCATCCAGAGAGCAGCACGGCCGTCTCCACCAGCCCGGACATCCGCCCCTTCAGACCGGACATCCGGCCCCTCGCGAGTGACCAGACATCCGGCTCGTCGCCGGGACATCCGGCCTTTCCTCTCTGCGAACAGTGTAAGGGTCAAGGCCCATGTACCTCCCTTCGCCCCTAGACTATATATACTCCATCCCCACCTACGTTTTAGGGTTAGCATTGGTTTAGCTTATTTGAGATAGAGTATTGGTCACCGTACCGTATCTACTCCTCGTGAGGGACCATACCTCTTCAGAGAAGATCCACCCGGATTCAAGGCCTCCATCCGGAGAAGACAATCAAGACCTCCTCACGGAGAAGAACGGTTACTCTTGTATCATCCCTTGTTGACTTTGTATCTCGTGTTACTTTGTCCCTCGATGATCTAGCACCTGTGTGATCTATTTCGTGTTGGTTGAGTGTTTCTCTTGTTTTCCCCCATGATTTCCCTTGTATTCTTCTGCTCGTTCTTCGTGTTCCCCGTAGGGATCCTCTCCACAACGTGAAAGATCGGCCCCTAGGGTTCCGCCCTACATCAGGACCTTTGCAATCTACCGCTTTTGATGAGCTCAAATCTTTGCTTACTCATGCTCTGATTCTTGCTTTATCCAACTTTGACAAAACTTTTGAGGTTCATTGCGATGCAAGTGGTACCGGAATTGGCGGAGTTTTGATGCAAGAAAAATGAGCCATTGCATATTTTAGTGAAAAACTCTCTAGTGCTCAACTTAACTATCCCATCTATGACAAAGAATTGTATGCTTTAGTACGTGTGCTACATGTTTGGGAACATTATCTTCGACCTTATGAGTTTTTCATACATACCAATCATGAAATGCTTAAGTACTTAAAAGACCAAACTAAATTGAACAAGCGTCATGCCAAATGGAGTGAATTTACTGAATCTTTTCCCTATGTGATCAAATACATTAAGGCGAAGGAAAATGTTGTGGCGGATGCCCTTTAACGCATATGCACGCTTGTCACTAAACTTGAGTTGAATGTTATTGGCTTTGAGCACATCAAAGACTTGTATGCGAATGATCCTTCCTTTGGTACTCCTTACGCTAAGTGTTTGACGCATACATCTTGGGAACGGTATTACCTCAAGGATGATTATCTTATAAGAGCTAACAAACTTTGCATTCCCGAGTCTTCTCTTCGTTTGCTCCTTTTGCGAGAGGCTCATGGAGGCGGACTCATGGGACATTTCGTACGTGACAAGACATTCTCCACGCTCTCCAAGAACTACTTTTGGCCCAAGATGTTTCGCGATGTTTCATGCTTCAGCAACCGATGATCTACATGTCGCAAGGCTAAGTCTAAAGCTCAATCCCATGGTCTTTACATGCCTCTTCCTATTCCTTATCAACCTTGGGAAGACATTAGCATGGATTTTGTACTTGGTTTGCCTAGAACTCAAAATGGAAAGGATTCCGTGTTTGTTGTTGTGGACCGATTTTCTGGCACATTTCATTCCATGCAACAAGATAGACGATGCTTCACATATTGCCAATCTCTTTTGTAGGGAAATCTTGCGACTCCATGGAGTACCAAAGACAATCGTCTCGGACCGCAATGTCAAGTTCTTGAGTTACTTTTGGAAGACGCTATACGCCAAGCTCGGCATCAAGCTCTTGTTCTCTTCGGCATACCATCCTCAAACCGACGGCCAAACGGAGGTGACGAACCATACACTCTCCACTCTACTTCGTGCGGTGATCAAGAGGAACATCAAGGAGTGGGAGGAGTGTCTTCCCATCACCGAGTACGCCTACAACCGCGCAAGACATTCGACTACCGGCAAGTCTCCCTTTGAGGTCGTCTACGGTTTTAACCCATTGTCCCCATTGGACATTCTACCTCTTCCACTACAAGAGCGCACCAACATGGACGCGACTGCACGAGCAAGCTACCTCAAGAGGATGCATGAAGATACAAGGCACACCATCGAGCGCTAAGTACAACGACTCGCGACCAAGCTCAACGTCAACAAGCAACCCATGATATTCAACATTGGAGATCTCGTATGGCTACACCTTTGCAAGGACCGCTTCCCCAATGAACGCAAGTCCAAACTTCTACCTCGAGCCGATGGACCCTTCAAGGTGCTAGCATGCTACAACAACAACGCATACAAGATCGACCTCCCATGAGACAAGTACAACATAAGCGACATCTTCAATGTCAAAGACCTCTCGCCATACCATGGTAATGACACTCTCGATCTGAGGTCGGATTTTTCCCAAGGGCGGAGATGATGCGGAGCATCCCACGATCATCTCCATGGACGTGTCTACATCTCCCACGACACCACTTGGACCCATGACAAGAGCGAGAGCATGTGCTATCCAATCTGAGGTGACATCACTCCTACTTGAGTCTCCCTCTTCTTCATGTGAGACATGGCTACTGCCTAAGTCCGAGATGCTATGTGTGATCAGGTGTTTGGAGGAGAGCCACAGATCAGCAACATCCAATGGCCAAAACGGCGAGAACACCAATCATGAAGGACAAGAATAAAAGCTGCCACGGAAGCTACAGGCTCCGAACGACCGGCCCAGCTCGGACGTCTGACCCCTGGTGGTCGCAACAGCCAAAGGAAAATAGGCCAGCAAAATCTACAGTGGTCGGACGTCCGACCAGGACCGGATGTCCGACAACTCCTAGCACCGGACGACCGAGTCTCTCCGGACGACCAGCACAACCACTCCCGAGCCAAAACAGCGGACGACCGGCCCCGACCGGATGACAGACATTTGTTGTCCAGAACCAAAACATCGGACACCCGACAAGTACCGGACGTCCGAACCCTCGTGAGCCTTCCGACGACCGGTGACCGTCGGACGTTCGACGCCTGTGCGGCCGCCCGAGTGTTGGGTCAAGCCACTTACCCTTTCGTCCCCTTAGACTATAAGTAGACTTCTCCCACCTCCTAGCTAGGGTTAGCATTGATTTATCTCATTTGTGAGATAGAGCCTCGCTCATCCATCCGGATCTACTCCTCGTGAGGGACCGACGCCTCTTCGGAGAAGATCCACTTGGATTCAAGACCTCCTTCCGGAGAAGACCATCTTCAAGACCTCCTCACGGAGAAGAACTAGTTACCCTATGTATTGTCCCTTGTTGGATTTGGATCTTGTACCCTTTTGTGTTTCGATGATCTAGCACATGTGTGACTTTATTCTTGTTGGTTGAGTGTTCTCTCGTGTTTTTCCATTGTTCCCCCTCCTCGCGTTCTTCGTGTTCCTCGTAGGGATCCGCTCCAAACGTGAAAGATCGGCCTCTAGGGTTCTACCCTACATCAGAACCTCTCCCCATCCAGGGGGGAGGCCATGGAGGAGGAAGCACAAGGGGGAGGACCTCTC
Source organism: Triticum aestivum (assembly GCF_018294505.1). Lineage (NCBI taxonomy): Eukaryota > Viridiplantae > Streptophyta > Magnoliopsida > Poales > Poaceae > Triticum > Triticum aestivum. The sequence goes on from NC_057801.1 coordinate 347,640,151, forward strand.
CTCCTCTCTCTCGGTGGTGCTGGAGTGCCATCGGGAGGGAATCATTGCTGCGGTGATCATCTTCATCAACATCACCATCCATCACCATCCTCATCTCTATTATGTGGTCCACTCTCCCGCACCCTGCTGTAATCCCTACTTGAACATGGTGCTTTATGCCACATATTATGATCCAATGATGTGTTGCCATCCTATGATGTTTTGAGTAGATATCTTTTGTCTTTCGGTTGATTGATGATCTAGATTGGTATGAGTTGTATGTTTTATTTTGGTGCTGTCCTACGGTGCCCTCTGTGTCGCGCAAGCATGAGGGCTTCCCACTGTAGGGTGTTGCAATATGTCCATGGTTTACTTATTGTCTGCGTTGCGTGAGTGACTGGAACACAAACACGGATAAGTGGGTTATGACGTATGGGAATAAATAGGACTTGATACTTTAATGCTATGGTTGGGTTTTACCTTAATGATCTTTAGTAGTTCCGGATGCTTGCTAGAATTGCAATCATAAGTGCGTATGATCCAACTTTGTAAACTGTCTCCTTGCATTTAGAATCTGCATAGCTCTTCTACCTGGACTGGGCTACCTTGAGTCTATCGTGAATCAACATAACCTTCTCTTCAAACTCTTTAATCAAATCTGGTAAACAACTGACGGTCTCCAACTTCATCCCACAACAACGGTGTCCTGCACCTCCTTCCGTACAAAGCTCCGAAAGGGGCCATCTTCAAACTGGCTTGATAGCTGTTGTTATAAGAGAACTCTGCATATGGCAAATTGTCGTCCCAACTAGATCCATAATCTAGTGCACAAGATCTCAACATGTCCTCCAGAATCTGATTGACTCTCTCAGTCTGTCCATCTGTCTGTGGATGAAAGGTTGTAATGAACTCTAGCCTGGTACCCAAAGTTTCATGCAACTCATTCCAGAACTTTGAGGTAAGCTGGGTTCCTCTATCTGATACAATGGTCCTTGGGACACCATGCAGACATACAATCCTGGTCATATATATCTTTGGCAACTTTGCACTGGTGTAAGTGGTCTTCACTGGGATGAGATGAGCTACCTTCGTCAAACGGTCGCCTACAACCCATTTCAAGTCATAGCCTGAATGAGTCCTGGGCAATCCCATGATAAAATCCATGCCTAGCTTATCCCACTTCCATTCGGGTATCGACAATGGTTGTAGCAATCCTGTTGGCTTCTGATGCTCTGCCTTTACTCTCCGACATACACCATAAACTGCTACATACTCCGCAATATCCTTCTTCATTCCGGTCCACCAGAAACTGTCCTTCAAATCCATATACATCTTGGTATTTCCTGGGTGAATCGAATACGGTGAATCATGGGCCTCCTGCAGAATCAACTTCCTGATCTCAGGGTCATTGGGCACATATACGCGGTCCTCAAACCATAAGGTATCATGTTCATCCTCATGAAATCCTTTAGCCTTTCCTTTGCTCATCCTTTCCTTTATCTCGGCAATATCCTTGTCCGTCTTCTGAGCTTCTCTAATTTTATCCATCAAAGTAGATTGAATCTCCAATGCTGCTACATAGCCTCTCGGAACTATTTCCAAACATAGCTCGCGAAGATCCTCTGCTAACTCCTTGGGTAACTCTCCGGTCATGAGCCTATTGACATGACTCTTGCGGCTCAACGCATCGGCTACTACGTTAGCCTTTCCGGGATGATAATGCAACCTCATATCATAATCCTTGATGAGCCCCAACCATCTCCTCTGCCTGAGATTTAACTCCTACTACGTGAAGATATACTTCAAACTCTTGTGATCCGTGTACACCTCACAGTGGTTTCCGATGAGAAAGTGTCTTCAAGTCTTCAATGCATGCACTACGGCTGCTAACTCCAAATCATGGGTAGCATAATTCAACTCATGGGGTTTAAGCTGTCGTGAGGCATATGAAACAACTCTTCCCTCCTGCATAAGAACTGCTCCAAGTCCTCGACGAGAAGCATCGCAATACACTTGATAATCCTTGCGTTGATCTGGCAGAATCAACACTGGAGCTGTAACCAAACATTTCTTCAACTCCTGAAAACTGGCAATACCCACAACGTAGTTTTATTTCTCATTTCTAGTTGGAAGCAAACGTTTGGTGTACGTAGAGTTGTATTAGTGGCAGATAGGTCTTGAGAGAATATTTATCTTACCTTTAGCTCCTTGTGGGTTCGACACTCCATACTTATCACTTCCACCTTTGGAAATTGTTACGATGATTCCCTGCACTTGGGGATTATCAGCCAGTAATGCAATTAGTCATGTTCTCCATGCATATTAATTTGAAAATGACGTCCAAGTGGATATTAAATTCCTACATTTTTTCTTTGAAAGAGACACCAAAGGAAAAAATCCTCAAGTTTTGCTTTGCTCCATTCCTTCCAACCAAATGCACGAATATTAGTACCATAGAAAAGTTTCCAATTCCTATGTTTTCCTTCACTTTTTATTTGAACCAGTGGCGATTCTAGTAGGCAGTCTTCAACAGGCTAAAACCTACCCTTGAAATATTCTGTGAGCTTAGATTTGGTCCACATTAGTATCGTATAATGGCTATCTTGCTAAACCGATTAAAATTGTGGTTCAAAAGAGCATTTAGTTTTCTCCTTGTTAACTTTGTGACCACGATTCATTTATTTCTAGATTTGCAACTGCTTTGAAAAAAAGGATCCCTGAGGGATCAACATGAATGCAGAGTAACAAAGTGATGCGACAAGTGTACAACCTCCTTCGCATAGCCTTGTGGACCTCAGCATCATTGGGTTGGACGTGCAGGATGGTGATGATGGTGTGATTGTCGGAGGCGGGGAAGAAGATCTAAGGCATCTGGATACGGCGCCGAGGGTATTGCTCCACTGCGATGGATGGATCTGTCGTTGGAGCAGCTCCAGTGAGGTGTACGATGGCGAGGCTGAAACTGGACAAGACAGACAACATTAATATGAAGTGGAACTCTAATATCATCAGCAATAGATGATGTAAAATACATCACCAAAAAGTGCTAGATGTAAAATGCATCAGCTGCATGACGGCCGCTCCAACAGATGCTGTAAATACTGTTCACCCTGAACTTAACTGAAGAAATTGAACTTTACAGTCGAAACTAAATTTTATTGTCGAAACTGATTGAACTAGTAGCAAAGCATTGCAATAGAAGTTTAGGGCATTCGAGCACTAGTAGCAGATAAGAAGTGATCTAAATCAGCAGCCGCTCGAGCAGGGAACGCACTAGTAGAGAGCAACTTGTGCACAACACGGCGAGCGAGTGCTAAAGCAACACCTCCTGTAGCTGTCGGAGGTCATGTAGCAGCAGTGCAAGCGAGAGCAAGAGCAGAGCAGCAGCACAAATGAGAGAAAGAGCCGAGCAGCAGCGCAACCAACAACAATAGCAGAGCAGAGCAGTAGCACGAATGAAAGCAAGAGCAGTGCAGCAGCGCGATTGACAGCAAGAACAGAGCCGCAGCGCGAGCGAGAGCCGGAGCAATAGTAGCTAGTGCCGGTGTGGAAGTCACCGCCGAGGAAGCAACGACATGGGGGAGAGACGCCATCGATGAAGTGGCCGACAACGGCGCCATCAATGGAGACTCGCCATGGCTGCTCGGTATCAAGCACCAGCAGCACCGTGAGATCGAATAAAAGATAAAATGCAGCGGTGAATGCAGAACCTCCTTGGCGACGCCGAGTAGGCCTCATCTTAATCGGAGGAATTGGTGAGGGTGTTCTGGTTCCAGTGGGGCAGGTCAAAACAGCGCTGTGGGGATGGAGGTGGCGCGATAGACGAGGCGAACATCGGGGCAGCTCCTTGGAGGTGGAGGACGGGGTGGCTGAACCGGCGGGACGACGAGATCGATGACGGATCCTCATCCGGTGCGGTGGATGAGGGACGGCGAACCATTGCGATGGATGACGTCGTCCGAGAAGAGTCTCCGGCTGGGGCAGCGGTCGCGAAGCCGACAGGGGAAGCGTGGGGTTTCGCGGGCTTTGGCGGCCTCGGTGTACGAATGGGAGGGTGAAGGGGAAGGTAGGTGGGAGCCATGGATTAGGGATGCGCTTGTCTGTGTGGGGTAAGTTACGAACGTACCCCCACCAGTTTTGACCACGCGACGTCGAGGCGACATTTCCGGCTGAGTGTAGAAGGAAGTTTTCAAGCGCATTGAAATTTTGGGATAACAAGGCGCAACGCGGGTTGAAGAGGCGGGAGTTTCACAGCAGAAGAGACAAAAGATACCCGTGCTTGAAAATTTCGGGATAACAAGGCATGGATTCCATGTTTCGCACAACAAACTTAACGTGTAGAAAAAAAAATTATACAAGACACGAGAGAGTCATGTCCCTTTTACTATATTGCTATAAATGTCGTTGAAAAACTACAAGAAAAATGTAAAAAAATCGGGAGAACAAGATTACCATATACATTACCAAATCCATTCGCACTTCCCTCAACAACAACAAAAAACAAATCAATTCCCACCATAAGAAAGAGTCATGTCCCTTTTTATATGAATACACTAGCAAAACATGCCCATGTGCTGCAATAGGAGGAGAAAAAAGAATCTTTCATACACACATCCGACAACTTCAACAAACAATATTCTTAAAAAGGTCTTTATGGACACAATTTCAAACAATATGAAAATCAACTTTAAGCCACTGGTTTACATAAAACTCGTATCAACAGTTTAATGTGCACCATCGTGTAGGGGTTGGTAGTGCACTATGCAAAACAGAGAAGATGATTATGTACTTGTTTTAACCTTTAGGACATGGTAGTTGATAGGAATCAACATCCCCTATAGTGTCAGTAATAGATTATGTGAGAGCATCAAACTGTCATATGTACTAAATTTGAATAGGGTAGAAAACATATATAATAGACATATATTAAATGCCCCACAAAGAGAAGATATTAATTAAGTTTACATTTTGTTAAATTTTGGAATTATTCCGGGTTTGTTTGGCCTTTTTATACATTAATTGAGTTGCTGGACATTGAACGTACATAATTCAAATTTGAACTGCAAGCACGTGCTTCGGTGCACCAAACTTGGTTGAAAAATCACATGTGTGTCCTTGGGTGAATTTCAGGTCCCATGCAAGAAATGGGAATGAAATTCAAACATCTAGGCGTCGTGACTCGGTCGAGAACATTGAGAAACTTGGTTTTTAAATTCCTATAAATCAAAGGCTCGCCTGGAAATCATGAAACTTGGCATGGTGTCATGTCATGGCACTAACATGTTGTGGTAAAAAACTTGGCCGAATTGGAACAAGTTTTGCTATAAGCTTCTTGCAAACCGGAGCTTCTGCCAAGAAGGCTCATGGTTCTGAGAGGGAACATGTCATGTTTGTGTGCGACACGATATACGCTTCCCCCCTTGATTTTCTTTACAGAGGCAACATAGAACTATATGACTGTCGTGTTAAATTTTGGGATTAGTCCGGGTTCGTTTGGCCTTGTTTACACATTAATTAAGTTTCTGGTCATTTAATGTGCATAATTCAATTTTGAACTACATGCACATGCTCCAGTGCACCAAAGTTGGTTGAAAAATAAAATGTGTGTCCTCGAGTGAATTTTAGGTCCCATAGAAGAAATGGGAATGAAATTCAAACATCTAGGCGTCGTTTCTCAGTAGAGAACATTGAGAAACTTGGTTATAAAATTCTTGTAAATCCAAAACATGCCTGAAAATCATGAAACTTGGCATGGTGTCATGTCATGGTACTATATGTGGTAAAAAAATTGGCCGAATTGGAACAATTTTTGGGATAAGCTTCTTGCAACCCAGAACTTCTATCAAGAAGACTCGTGGTTCTGAGAGGGAACGTGCCACCTTTGTGTGCGAAACGATATACGTTGCCCCCCTTGATTTTCTTTACAGAGGAAATGTAGAACTATATCATAGTCATGTTAAATTTCAGAATTATTCCAGGTTCGTTTGGCCTTTTTATACATTAATTGAGTTTCTGGTCATTTAATGTGCACAATTCAAATTTGAACTACAAGCACATGCTCCAGTGCACCAAAGTTGGTTGAAAAATCACATGTGTGTCCTCGGGTAAATTTCTAGGTACCATGCAAGAAATGGGAATGAAATTCAAACATCTGGGCGTCATGGCTCGGCCGAAAACATTGAGAAACTTGGTATTTTTAATTCCTGTAAATCCAAAATACACATGAAAATCATTTAATTTGGCTTGGTGTCATGACATGGCACCAACATGCTGTTGTAATTTTGCTGATCGATTTACGAAGGCGCACACATGAACAATCAACAAAGTCATTTTGGAACAAGTGATTTCAAGTTACAATCGGAAACATAAGTATTACTGAAACCATGTGCGTTGTACTTACCATTTACGTACCGCCACGTGTCCCCTTTTTTATTAGCTAGGAGGCACTATGCAGGGTAGCTATTTGAGTACGGGAGGCATGCGATCAGACCCCTACGCGTGCTTATTGGGAGGAGAGCCCTTTGACCTCCATTTACCGCCCACCTCTCTCACAAGGTCTCCATTAATGGCGCCCGATCCACTGTTTAATGGCATGGCTATGTCTCACTACTGAGATTTAAGAGAGAGAAAAGAAAATCTAAAAAGAAAAATTTGCACGGATCTTGATGTAAGATCCGGCGGACCTATATACCATCTACTGCGACTTATAGCAAGACTGGTGAATATATAAGGACGACGACAGTGGATAATAATTGTCTTACATATCTAGGAAGATAATTAAAAAAGCCACATGCGGCTACGCCCGAAATACACAAGGGCAGAAGAAGAACGAAGACGCATACAATGATCTGGCTCGCTGATCTCTACTTTCTTGATGCGCTGTAGGTCGCGGAGACTAGTTTTCGCGGTGAGTGGCGATGATCTCTTTCATCGGTTTCATGTCCTTAATACGCTGCTTCGCATCATCCATGGATTCCTCCACCAGCCTTTCACGTTTGATGCGAAGCATGGGATTCTCGTCAATAAGTTTCTTGACGATGACGCCCGTCCTCTTCAACAAGGCAGCGGTCTCCTCCACTTGCTTCGCCCTTCCAGCGATATTCACCCTCAGCAGGTCCCTGTCGGCCCAGAGCTTCGCATTGCCCTCCCCTAGTTGTCGGATGACGTCGGTAGCCTATTCAAACGAGGCTTTCATGTCGTCCTACAACCTCGCCCAGCCGAACATTTGATCCATCTGGCTATGGACGACCGCATGCATGCGCCTGTAAGAGTCCTCGCCTTCCCACAAGACATTTTCCCAGGAAGCCGCGGCGTGGGAGGACATCTCTACTACATTCGCAGCATGACGAGACATCTCTGCTGCTTTCGTGGCGCAGCCGGACCAGTCTGCTGCATGACAGCGCGGCGGGACCTCTATGCTGCTTCGGCGGCGCGGCAGGACCTCCATGCTGCTACTACCGCATGGCGGGACATGTCGGCTACTTTCGCGGTGAGGCAGGACATCTCTCGTACTTTGCTTCCATGCTCGCCTCTCCCTCGTGGTAATCTCTCGACCCAGAATTCACGTTGGCCATGGCAGACGTAAGGGAACGATGTTGAATGACTTGTTTGTTTTTGTGGATGAGGAGTTGAGGAGGGCATAGTAGTATTTATAACCGTGTACTAATACACTCCTAAGTGGGAAACCGTTTAGGTTGTGATCGGTGTGAACAGGTTTGCAATTAAATATAGCATGGTAGTAATTTGGAATGTGACGAGATGCAAGCTCAAAATTTATTAACGGTTCTAGTTTCGAAGTGTGGCACTATTCCCAGATGGCGTAACGTGGGCACGTGTTCTCGGCCATGGTGTAGCGGTTTTATAGTATGTCATGGTACTTCTTTTCTACTGCTGTGTACATGCAATAACTAGCACCGTCGGATACATATCTTACACTTATATTGGGGCGTTCGACAGGAATAGCCTTGTGGCGAGCTATAGACTAGTCTTTTTTTTCACACGCATTACATCGACACATATCATCTCTCTCACTCTTTCCCACGCGTGCACCTAGTCTCTCGGGAGTTCTCGCATGCACCATCTCTAGCTCCCTAGGTCGATGCCACCCACATACACTTGTACTCTGAGTTTAGTATGTTATACATGAAGAGAAGAGGTGCATGCACGCACTCGTCCTCTCTCACACACGCATCTGTAGCTAAAAATTGTAGTGCTCTCAACCATCCAATTGGCTCTATCATAGGTCCCCATTGCTCCTTGGCCTTCAGATTGAGAAGTTTAAAACATGGAGTCTAAGCTGGAGGTGCTAGGTTTTGGTTAATGTGCGGGCCGCACACGGCACCAACATGACACGAGCTTCGTCTGCCTGGTGCGTAGTCCGGTGAGTACTACTAGTAGTAGTACTACTTTGATGTGTCGCGTCAACTCGCATAAGTATGCAACACTTCCTTAACAAACAAGCATATAGGATACTGCTACTTCTTACCCAAAGGATCTTTATATCCAACAAACACAAAATATCCGTTCGATTGTTGGAAATTACCACCAAAACCCACCATCTGATGTCGAAGTAATTGTTGCATCACCACCAAAACCCACCATCTCTTAAGCTAAAGTATACCAAGTTAACCCCTATATTAGCATATTACTAAGATAAACAAAAGGCACTATAGAATCATTTAGGAGGTGAGCTTGGCAATCTGAATGGGGAGGGACACTATCTTCAATATCCCAGCCCTGACCGGTAGCTTGGGCGTAACTGTGAAGAATGTCAGCTCCTGCACGGCGACGTCGCCTGGATTCTTGCTGCTTGTCACCTCAAAATGCACCTTGACGGCATCGATCATGCCTTTGGGCTCGCCCAGCGGGCCGTTCGCCCACAGCTTGGCCGCATAGTGCGACAGTGAGGACGGCCCTGCTTTAATGCAGATGACCGACACGGTGATATGTGCGCTTATGTCGAGCACGCAGACGACCAAGAAAAATGCGCGGTTGTCCTCCTCTGCGAAAAGCAAGAGTCGTGGCCCCGACACTGGCACTTGCAGTTAGAGCACCTTGCCATACTGGATCATATGCACATGCATGGGATGGGCGGTGCTGATGTGGTGGGAGAGCACCAGCGGCGGGCCTTCGTAGCCACATACGAGCACACGGCATTTACACGGCGCGAGCGGACAAACGCTCTGGTGATCGCGAGGTTGTGGTAAGTGACGTAGAGCCCACAGCCTTCGTGTGGGCACTCCACCCTCACCGAGGAGAGGACGGCATCCATCACCGTGTTCCGCACGTCGAAGCCGCCACCGTGCTCGCCCTTTTGGCACTGCCGCTGGTACCCCGGGCGCTCGCCACGGCAGTGCGTGCAGGCCAGGTGCCCTCCCTTGCACTACACAAATCAATCGAACAACACGTCAATCAAGAAACCTGCACCTTGCTCAATCAGTCGAACGGACGAGGTGTATTCAAACCTCATACATTAGAGGCTTCAAGGGGCAGAGGCACAAGGGGCAGTGGAGCAAGGTGAGGTCCATAGAGACCATAGAGAGCTCCATCATCGGGACCTATTCCGTCGGCATGATCTCGCCCTCCTCATGCACAACCATCTCTCGCTTTAGGTCCGAGGCATTACAAAGTTCTACCATCCCATATTCATACTACTTCAAGGTGCATTAAATCAACACATGCAAGTATCAAAAGGAAAGTTACGACATGCATGCATGCGTTGTAATTAATGCATCAGTAAATGCAAATTATTGAAATATATCGAGTGCACTGCTTTGTTGTGTCGTGTCAACTTGTACAACAAGGAGAAGTTTGATTATAACACCCTGCCCATGAGCGTGGTGGCTCGCAGGACTAGGAGAAGCTTTCGCTACACGCTCTCCCTCCTGCACGCGGTGGACATGCAGTAGTTCATTCGGTGTCAGATGGCCAGAAGCATACTAGTAGTACTCCACTGCAGTAGTACCATCATTGTTCGACTTCCCGAAGAGGCAAAGAGCCAAGCGCAACCCGGACGCTCGTGTGGCAGTTTCATGTGTAGGGGAGGTAGTATAGTGACATAGTCTAGGATAGCGCGTACCGTGCCTCTAAGCTTAAAATCGTTGGAATCGGCTCCATGCTATGAGGCCGTCTCGAAGCATTTTTGATTTAAATAATCTTCTAGACCTACCTGTCATCCTAGTGATTGTAGTTTGCACGCTCATCTGGTTAAGACAGGAATATACTCCGTATATTTCAAATTGTGGTGGGGTAAATGTTAGAGGTTGCAGCAAATATATTGTACACTGCAGGTCTTTTAGCCAAGTTTAGAGGCAAGCATGTAGGGCCAGTGCTATGATGTGTCGTGTAAACTCATACAACGACGACAAGCTTGATTTTACTACTACATGCCATCTCCCTTGCCCATGTGCGTGGTGGCTCGCCGATGAGGACAGGCTTATGCTTACTACAACAAGCTACCCCTCCCGCAATAATTCATTCGATACTGTAGAAGTAGTAACATCATTGTTCATCTTCTCGAAGAGGCGAAGAGCCAAGTGCAACCCAAATGTGGCAGCTGCGAATGCTCGTGTGGCACTCTTTTCGTAGGGGTGGGGCGTGGTGCGGAGCCTTGGAGCACGCATATAGCCAGGCTCTTGCATGAGACAAAATTGCCACGTAAGTAGGCTATAAGCCCACTATTGTACTTGCTCTTCATAGTATAGCCCTATAAACCGAGAAGGAGGGACTACTCCCTCCATTCCTAAATACTCCCTCCGTTTTTATTTAGTCTGCGTATTAGCTTTGGTAAAAGTCAAGCTTTATAAACTTTGACCAAGTTTATAAAAAATATATTAACATAAGCAATAACAAATTGGTACAAGTAGATTTATTATTGAATGTACTTTCACATCATATATATTTTTTATGATAAATGTCTATATTATTTTTTATAAACTTGGTCAAACTTTATGAAAATTTAACTTCGTTCAACTCTAATATGCTGAGTAAATAAAAACAGAGGGAGTATTTGCCTTTCTAGAGATTTCAACAAGTGACTACACCCCAAATGAGAGCAAAATGAGTGAATCTACACCGTAAATAAATATGTAGTTCTTTTGTTTTCCTCTCCGCCTTGGTCGCGGTGCACAATATTGAGTATACTACTACTGATTAGCCCCTTTTTGACACGCATTTACGTTGATACGGCTTGCAAGCCAACGAGGCAGAGGGTAGCGGTTCCCAAAACGTTGAACGGTTAATTGTAGCGACCAGACCTCAAACAATCTGATCTCTGTGCATCAGTGTCATCCCTAGATTGGTAATGCTGACACACACAGTACTTGAAGGATTTATAACAGAGTAGCAATCACACACTTATTACATTGAATGTCTCAAAAGAGAACTTATTACAATAAATATGGCTTAAGGCCATCTAAATACGATAACAACGGAAGGCTTGGAAGATAAAGTGAGTCCATCAACTCCAACGACATCATAAGTGAAAGATCACGACCTAAGGCACCTTACTCGTCGTTTGAAAAGTCCGCAACATGAATGTTGCAGCCCAAAAACGGGTCAGCACATGGAATATGCTGGCAATGTAACACATAGAGAGTAATGAACAGAATAATGGTATGACTACATGCATATATGGCTGGTGGAAAGCTCTATGGTTACAGTTTTGCATAAAGCCAATTTTCCCTACAACAAAGGAATAAGTTTTATTTAACTATCATGGTGGTTGTTAAACATTGAGAAGGTTCACCCAACTCAATCCCAATTAAGCATCATCATTAAACCCAAACAGAATTTATTTAAGTAACATGATGAGATTCACATGATAATCCAAGTACTAGATACTCAAAATGTCCATAACCGGGGACACGGCTAACCATGATTAGTTTATACACTCTGCAGAGGTTTGCAAACTTTTACCCGCAAGACTCGATCTCCTCAGTTGGAGTTCTCGCACTACATGGTGTTTGAGAAACGGATGACCGAGACATAGTCTTTCTGAAGCGTTTGCACCTTACGATGGGTAGACAGTTACACCTACTTTCCCCTACATCTGCTAGTCTACCACTGTAAGAGTTCACACGACTTAATCAACTATTCTAGATCCCATAGTAGCTTGCGGCTGCACACGGAAGTTTCTAGCATGAATAATCTCATGATCCCTTTGAGCCTGGGTGGCGGTGCATAGGAGAATCACACGGTACCTCGGGATTTCCAAAAATACAGGCAACACTGGGTTCCCCAGGTGCCTCAATCCACTGAGATGTGTATTAAAGTTGCCACCTTAAGTTAACCATTAATTAACAAATCTCACATCTGTCAAGGATACACTCACCCGATCCACGTCTACTAGCATAGCATAGCAATATAAGCAAACGTAGAAGTAACTCCCAAAGGTTTGATAATAAACAGGATAATAGGTACTACCTCATCTACTTCCCAAAACCCACATATTAATCAGATCCTAACCATGCAATTGTTTGAGGATTGAAAATGCAATAAAACTTGGTAGTAGTGAGATATGATCAAAGTGTTACTTGCCTTGCTGATGATCCGTGAAACCTAGAGACTCGTAGTAGCAAGTTGTGCACTCCGGGTACTCTATCGCAAACAAACAAACATACAATAAGCACTCATTTAATTCACAGGTAAAACTAAAATAAGAGATCTAACCAGAAAGATTAACTTAAGATCTCCGGTTTGCAAAAAGAATCAAACCAAACGAAGCAACGAAAGTCAAACGGCGAACGAAACAAGCTTCATTTACTAATCTTGACCTAAGTTAACTTTTATAGTAGCAAAAACTTGTTTAAGTTTGTTAAACGGAAAGAGGGTTTCGAGACAAAACTCTAGGCGCTTGAATCGCCTGATTCCGATAAACGAGCGAAAAGTTATACTAGAACGAAAATCGGATAAGAAATCACGATCGAAAATAATCGCGGAAAATCCGAGAAAAGGAAAAACGGACGAACAGGCTAACGAACGAACGTTCGCTGTCTGCGGCTAAATGACGAAAACCCTTCATTAAAACGAACGTAAGGATGAACGTCCGCTAAATAACTAAACCGGGAAAAACTGACGAACCAATCAAAAAAACGGATCTAGGGTTTTAAAAAAACCGAACGGTTTTATAAAAAACCGGCGGCGGCTACCTAGAGTCCGGCGAGAACGCCGGCGAGGCGGCGGCGGCTACGAGCGGCGGATCAGGCGGCGGGGCGCGGGGCGACCGCGGCGGGACGGGCGGCGGGATCGACGGCGCGGGGCTGCGGCGGCGGCGTCGGGCTAGGGTTAGGGTTTCGGGCGGGGCGGCAGGGTGGGCTGGGGCGCTGGGGGTGGCGGCTTATAAGGCCAGCCCGAGGAGTCCCGCTCGGGTACGGACCGATGTCGGTTTCCTTTTTTTTCTAAATAATTCCGACGTGTAGAAAAAGAAAGAAAAGAAATGCTAAACGGACTCCAAAAATCCTGAAATAAATTTTCCCCGTCCTCTAAAAATAAGCCGGACAAGATGAACATTTATTTGGGCCTGAAATGCAATTTTGAAAAATGCGCAATTTTCCTAATTCAAATAAAATAGCAATAAAACTCCGAAATAAAATCTTATTTGATTTTAATATTAAATCTCTAATATTTCTTTATTTTGGGAAAGTCATTTTATTCCCTCTCTCTTATTTTTATAATAGAAATATACGAAAATAAAATAACTAAAATCAAATGATCCTCTTTTTAAAATTGGAGAAACTCAAATATGAAAATAATGAAATCCCCAACTCTCTCCGTGGGTCCTCGAGTTGCGTAGAATTTTTAGGATCAAGCCAAAATGAAATAAAATATGATATGCAATGATGATCTAATGTATAACATTCCAAATTGAAAATTTGGGATGTTACATTAATGATGCCTCCGCATTCAATTACCATGCAGAGGTAGGAGTAAGTAACTTGAGAAGTAGAATGGAGCCAACACGATGTGAATGCAACATAGTTTGGACTCTCATAAAGGCGCGCCACCACTCCAATCCATCTACTCCTAGTCTCTGGCAACACTACCCACTCCAATCCAAGACCAAGACCAAGTGACCAGAAGCCACAAGCACCCATGGAGTCGATGGACGCGAGCGGCAGTCGGCTGTGCCGGATCATCCAAGATGCCGGCCTGCGGCCCCGCACTATGCAGCGTTTCCAGACGGTTCTAATGACCGCCAGCATCATAGCCTCGTCGACACCGGCTTCGCCTCTCACATGTGCCAGATGATGGTCGACTCCATCCGCAAGTTCACCGCCGTTAAGAAGTGCACGGACGACCTTGAAGTACTGCTCCAGCCCGCACGCCCAGGCTCCCCGTTGCTTGCCATCCTCATCGGCCTCCAAGGTGATGAACTCTTTGAAGCACTGGTGGCCCTGAAGGTGCCGGAGGCCGCGACGAAGAATCTGCACCTCGAGGCTGCGCTCGTCACGCAGCGCCTCGCCATGCAATAAACCGTTGACCTGCACATCCACGTCTACGAGGAAATTGTCTACATAGACAACTACAAGGCCAACGAGGACAGAAAGACATTGGCCTTCTTCCAACGGCTGGAATCTTTGGGCACCATTGTTCAGAAGCACGTCGACCTGGCCACGAAAGCCGTTGCTACTTAGTCGCCATTTGGTGGGCCGGCGCCCTGAGTCGAGGAGGTGGACGTCGTCGATGGATGAATCTTTCTTCTTGCCTCCTGTAACCAGCACTATATTGCCTTGTGGCCTTAATGTTTTATTAGTGTATGGCATTTTTATTCTAGTCGTAAATGACATTGTGATCCCTTGCTCTTATCTGGCGTTAATTATATGTCGTATCACTGTCTTCGACCTGGTGTACTACCAAGGTCCTGGTTTATTAGTCCCTTTTGTAATTTGTGCTAAATTTTGACCAAAGATTTAACTGACAAAATGTTAGTGCATGTCAACAAAATTATATCATTTGATTTGTATTTGAACATAATTTTCAATGATATAATTTTGGTGGCATGCATGAAACTTTGGTTAGTCAAATTTATGGTCAAAATTTGGCACGCATTAGGATGGGCAGCAATAAACTAGGACGGGGGTAGACTGGTCCGTCACCATCGTGTTTTGTGTCTAATATTGACTTCAGCGACCCAAACTACATGGAGGGAATGCTGTATATATTGGCACAACAACCAAACTTATATATTGAAAACTGAGCGTTACTACAAGTCACGAGTTCAAAACGAGAAAAGTGGAATAAGTACAGCATGCCTGTGCCATTCGCGTCGCACCACCACATGATCACGGTGCACAATGTAGTAAATGACTAGTCTCTTCTTGACCCGCATTTACATTGATACGGACTGAATGCCAACGAGGGAGAGGGTAGCAGTTCCCGAGATGTTGAATGGTCAATGATGCGTCGTCAATTAGCATGCAGAGGAAATTAATTGGAGAAGCAGGATAGAGCCAGCATGATGTGAATGCAACAGAGTTTGGACTCTCATATAAAGGCGCCCCACCACTCCAATCCATCTACTCCTAGTCTCTCCGCAACACTACTCACTCCAATCCAAGACCAATTGACCAGAATCCACAAGCACCTATGGAGGCGATGGACGCAAGCGGCAGTCGGCTATGCCAGATCATCCAAGACGCCGGCCTGCTGGCCCCGCACCATGCAACATTTCCAGATGGTGTTGGGGACCTCCAGCATTGTAGCCCTCGCCGACACCGGTGTCTCCTCTCGCAAGGATGACATGATGATCTGCTACATCTGCAAGTTCACCGCCGCCAAGAAGCACGCAGACGACCTTGCCGTACTGTTCTAGCACACGTGCCTAGGCTCCTCATTGCCTGCCACCCTCATCGGCCTCCAAGGTGATGAACTGTTTGAAGCACTGGTGGTCCTGCAGGTGTCGGAGGTCGCGACGAAGAATGTGCACCTCGAGGCCGCGCTTACCGCGCAGCGCCTCACCATGCAAGAAATTGTCGGCCTGCACATCCATGTCTATGAGGAAATCTTCTACATAGGCCACTACAAGGCCAGCGAGGACAGAAATATGTTGGTCTTCTTCCAGCGGCTGGAATCTTTGGACGCCATTGTTCAGAAGCATGTCGACCTGGCCACGAAAGCCGCTGCTACTTAGCCGCCGTTCGGTGGGCCGGCGCCCTGTCGAGGAGGTGGACGTTGTCGATGGATGCATCTTTCTTCTTGCCTCCTGTAACCAACACTGCATCACCTCGTGGCCTTAATGTTTTATTAGTGTATGGCACTTTTATTCCAGTCGTAACATTTCACTGTGAGGTGGGGCCATAGTTGAGCAAACCGACCATCGGCAAATCCCCACCCCGCCCACCGCGCGTCGATTGAGTTAGAATTAGAAGAGAGAAACGAGGGAGAAGAGCTAGCTATAGCATGGACGCTTTTTCAGATGGGACTCATGTTGATTGAATAGGAGTACTGAGTATTTGTACCTCTCTTTTTGAGGGAAAAAGTAGTTGTACATCTAGTACCACTAGTTGGGTGTGTGCGACCTGTACCTGTCATCACTTTAGGTCTCCTTTTCGAACCATAGCTACGCTTCATAGTACATATTTTTTCACGCATTTATCCTCCTACATGTACTCCTAGGTTATTTCCACATGCTCCCTTTCGCCGGCATGTGGGACATTGAGCATCTGGGTCATAGTGCATGCACGACTCGGAGCATATGCAACCATGCCGGTGTACTTTACATTTCAGACCTCACGAATTAGCTGCAAACCCCCCGCAGAACCATAAATAATTAAATGAATTACTACATGCAAACCAGATTATTTTCATAGAAACCGGAGCACGTTCATTAAATTTTGGACAAAACACATTTATAAAAAATGAATGGATGTAAACTAGTCTAAGGGCCTCTTTGATTCGCATGATACTGAAAACATAGGAATGGGGAAAGTATGATGGCAATGAACCGAGACGAGGAGGAAGAGGAGTAGTATTGTACATGCAACAAACTGGACTGTAGCACATTGTTTTTATGTCCATATCACCACATTATTTTGTATGTCCTATCGCCTGCTGGTTCATTGGCTTGCCGTGGTTCACACTCCTCCGACGTGAGAAGTAGTACTAGTATATAGTACACTATATATACCTCATGATTCTTTGCTCCTTTTTATGTACTTCGCCAACATGTGGGAGAGACAGCATCCGGGTCGACGTGTCACGCGCCAGATTAGAGTGGGGAACGGAAGGGGGTCATCACCCCGGTTGTAGCGCTAATAATTCATGACTATAGTGAGTAGTCATATCACAAGACCTCATCTTTCCTGTAGTAACGCACCGTCAAATCGCACAACACTACCTTTCCAGCCGTAAGTTGAATCCGCTACTCCCTCACCCTCCTCGCCTCTCTATCAAACCGCCTACGCGAAAATTGCCGCACGGGAAAAGTCCCGCCCTAAACTTTTAACTACTCATAATCGTCATGGAGCAGAAAACCAAAAGAAAAATGTGGTACATGTAAACAAATACAATTAAAGCTCTAGCTAGCGATTCGGATTGTAAAACCGTGCATATACGTATAGGTTACTTCAAAGTACAGAGTCTATTGATGCAATGTGGTCATATTGTACCATCGATATCTCCAAGCCAAAATAGTTCGAGCTTGTTCGTTGTATATAAATACTAGTATTGTATGTTTATTCACCCGTGGGGTTGTTCAATGAATGGAGGGCCCGGGAGCATAAGTGAACAATACTACCACTATACTAGTAAGTGGGAGTCGTACAGTTAGTCACATTAAATAGAGAGTTTCTTTTCTTTAATGCCACATACACAAATTGAAATGCTTGTTGTGGAGCGAAAAAGATAATCACTCTACTATATATAGGAAGGGGCCTGAGTGCTTGCTTTACTAGGGTTGCTCTCTTCATTCTCTCATTTTCTCTCTGCTCACTGCTGGTCACAGATCCGGCCAGATCCCTTCGGCCGGTTTGTGTAGAGGACTAGTGCATCGTTCACGCGGTCAATGACGGCGAGGGAGAAAACCCACAGCTGCCGGCGGGTCCCGATCCTCTGCCCGTGTTGTTCTCTCTGACACAGCGCCGGCTCGGGAGGACCTCTGACCCTTCTTCCTCCCTACCGTATTGTGCACATATCCAACTTGCCGCCACCGACATCCCGACGACCCTCAGGTGTAAGTTCTTCGAAAGTGGCCTTGCTCTACTGCCCCAGCTTCCCACGTGTCTGCATGTGCATTTTTTCGATTTAGCTACAGTTCAGTGGACTGAATCGACTTTTGGGTCAGTCGATTTTCAGGGGGTGGGGGCTTGCAGGAGTTAAGGAAGAACCAACCGCAGCGGGGAGGGGGCTCGCCAGAGAGGTAACCCACTATCTATCTTAGAGTTCTGGGTGGGGGCGGTGGTCGCCGGCGGTGGGGGGCGCGGTGGTGGGGCGGTGGCATGGGGATTGCTGTAGAAAAAGATCGAAGCCAGGGGGAGGAGGGCTAGAGGTATGGCTGGGGCGGCGGTGGACCGGCGGTGGGGAGTGGTTTTGGGGAGGGCGTGGCATCGAGGCGGTACAAGAGCGCCTCCGGCCATGAGCCGCGGGGGCCGGCGGCTCGGATGATGGTGGCTGGAGGCTCAAGGGGTGGAGGTTGAACATGAACTGCGAGCTCTTGATTTCGTATCTAAAGGCTGGAAAATCGACTGACCGGAGATGAAAAGTCAGTCGACTGACGTGTAGCTTCACCCTCATCTTTTTCTATTTCCATCAGGTCTTCCAAAGCCACCTAAATTTTTAGTATTATTGGAAGTAAAGCTACTTCGTGCAGTCGAATCTAGGACTTGGTTCAAACTACGCAAAAAGGGGGGAAAGTCATAGCATGAATCTAGGACTTGATTCAAAGAGGAAATAACAGGGGGAAAGTAGTAGAGACTGGATACCCAACTGGTCTCTTGGTTGAAAAGGGAAATAAAGGGGAAGGCAGTACAAAGTGGATAAGGAACAGATATATTATTGGTTGAAAAAAGGATAGGAAGTGGCGGCTGGTGGATAAGTCAGCAGAGTATGTCTAGAACTAGATTTGCTGCCCTCACGTAGTAAAAGGTCTCCAGGATTAGATTTGCTGCCCTCATAGAGTATGAGCAAACTCGGCATCACCACTTTATGCCTCCTTGTAGGTACATTGTGCTGATGCGTCCACTGTTACATGTCCTTATACCAACTTTTTGCTGTTGTTAATGTAAGGGCGCATGTAAAATGAAGTCGATCACATTGTTACCTTAAGGACATGTCTAACCAATGTTATTGTTAATTTAATGCCTCTAGTGATATGATGCAATTAAACTGTGTTACAAATGGTACTCCTACTGTTTGCCCCAGTATGATAAGTAAGTTGCTTCTTTACGCTGCTGAGTATCCTAGTCTCCCCACGGTCCAATGCATTTAAACCAACTCTTTAGTTGCTGCTGATCTACTGTATCTGGTAAACAAGCAATGCCACCATTAAAGTACCCATATTTGACGAGTGTCATTGTTGATTGTAATGCTTCTGGCAACATGAAGCATTACTGGCGTTTTGAAATTTGTACTGTCCTTGCATGATTGCCATGAACATAATCAAGATGCTTCTTTTCATTTCGTGTATGTTTCGTATCTTGTTATTCACTAGGAATTGTTTTCTTTCTATCTTTTTATGGAGATAGGGATATCCATTTCACCTTGTTGCTATTGTGACCTTTTGGTGAACTACACAAAACTCTCTTTTTGGAATGAGTGTCTTGTGCAGTTCAACTAAAATGTCACGTGGGCAATATCTCTCAATTTTGGTGGGACTGCACAAAATGGTGATTGGATTTTCCAAAATGTTCGTCAAATTCTGCTGGTAATCTCGTGCAACATTTTATTAGCCTTTGCAAGATGAGCTGTAACTGTGACCACAATGGCACTTTATTTTAGTGGAACTGCACAAAAGGATAAGCAAATTATAGTTGCACCTTACACGAGCAGGACAACCAACCTTAATGTTGCTCAATTTTAGTGCAACTACTAAATAAGAACCTGCCAGCTCATGAGAGAAACTACTCCTTGCTAGTTGAATGATGCAATCTTTGCTTCATTTCAGGTGAACTGCAGAAAAAGTCGCATGAATTGAATCATCCGAGTGGAGTTGCAGGTTCAACAGATCGAGTCGTGGCTTCATAAGGCCCCTCACACCAGTCAATACTGTCCTTTATGAACATGATTGTGCTTTGTCATATTGTGCTAACGTTGTATTTTTTAAAATAAAGCTATTCTATCGATTTTTTTTCTCGTTTTGGAAATAAAGTTTCCTTCAACTAGTGCCACTATTATAGTAATCATGCTCTTTCCTATCTTTGCAAATAGGAATACTCAATTAACAGATGTTGTGATGGTCAAGAGCATTCGCCAAGTTCTTGGGTTGTATGACATGGCTAGCCAAGATGGATTTAATCCTAATATTCACTTTATCAAAAGGCTCTAATGGGTTGGTTCTGAATCTTGCAAGCTGGGAATCAATGATATGTTTAGGCATCTTTGTTGTTCTTATTTTTCGAATCTTATTTGTTGGTTCCGAATCTTGCCAACTGGCAATCAATGAGATGTGTAGGCATCTTTGTTGTACTTATTATTTGAATCATATTTGTTGGTTCTGAATCTTGCAAGCTGGGAAACACGACATGATGATGCAGAGGACAACAACCATAATAAACTGCTCAAACTTGGTAGTATTGTCTGTGTGAAAGTGCGACAAATGTTGCCAATCGTGTGCATCCTGAGAATAATAATTTTAATTGTTGTGCATGTTGATCATGTGGCAATGATAGAACAAGCCAATGCATTGCTTGTTTTAAGAAAATATTTTAATTAAAGATAATTAAATTTAAGTAAAGTGACCACTAACACTTGTTATTACAGTACCAATATATACCCGCTCGTGAACCGACGTGTGGCCGGAATTGCTTTCTTAATGGAGGTGTTTGAATGCGTCGAGGGTGCATGTTCTACCGGGTGTGCAGCGGACGAGGGAAGGGTAGTAACTGTTGTCTCCTGTACACACTCAGTTTACCATTGAATCTAGTTCCCCAAGAGCTGAAAAACGAACTGCTGCCGTCACCTACCCACTCATTCACTTGAAGAGACTCCAATGGCGATCTGAGGGGTGAGCCTGCTAGACATGGACTTCAGCAAGGAGTTCACCATTGAGTTCGCCGTTCAGTCCCATGGCTGCACCAAGTTGAATGTGATGTATACCAATGATTCAGACTCGGTGAAGCTCTGCCTCGCCGAGTTCAACAAGTATCTACAAGACAAGAAAACACAATGTCGCACGACTAGACCTTGTGCCCATATATTCGTCTCCTCATAGGGACCAACATATCATCGTCGCCCAGGTATGCGTGCGGGACAAGGTTCTCACCTATCACTGCTGTAGGGCCATCAGAGGTTTGGAGAATTCACCCGTTTCATCAACGACGCCGACTGCACCTTCGCTATGCTGAAGAGAATATAGAATGCGAAGATTCGGCCATCTGGTGCAACAAGCTTGTCGACATCCTGAAGCAATACAAGATCATCGGCAACAGGCAGGAGAAGGACTCCGTGGTTGACCTTGCCAAGACCATCATCGACCCCTGCTATGCCAACATGAAAGAAGACAATGATACCAAGGACCTGAACACATGGGAGGTACCTCTGAATCTAGCCTACATAACCTACGCGGCCAAGGATGCATACGCATGCTATGATATGTACACGTGGATCTTGGACATGAGGGATGTCTGCTTCCCGTAACCAACGAGTACACGGACAGCCGCAGTGTCATGATCAAGCGTGCCATGAAGGTCTACATGATGTACTTTATCTGTTTAAGCACCTTTATCATCAGAGTGTCTCATGCATTAGCCTATGTGTCATAATTATCTCTTTTGTCCAAAATATTTTGTCTAAGAACCCATTAACATGCTTGCTTCTTTTAGTGGCTATTTACTTATGTATGTAACTAGTCCATTGGGCTGCCATGCTTTGAATCTCCTTCCTCCCAACGTATTCCTCTTCTTAGGTGGACCCAGCAAGTCTCGTACACAGACATCTGGGACCAACCACCTATCCATTTCTATTTCTTTATTTTCTTCAATCTTTCGTCCTCTTCCTATACAACGGTTGACGGCCCTACCGCACATGCCTCAGTGACCCATCATGGCCTATGGTGTTGGCTAGGCCATTCCTCTTCTCCCTCACATTGTTTGGCGGTGCACCTCCACTGGCCCACCCTGCACCCGAGCAACTCAACCCTCGTAGTCCCCTTTGCCGGTGTCTTCCTGTGCTCTGGCTCATTTGGTTTCAGGTCTCGACGTCGTCCTTTGCCTTAGTGCTCTCGCCGCGGCGCCGCTGTCTGTTGTTCCCAACATGGTCATCAAAACAAGAGGAATCAGGAGGCGACTGTTCATCGAGAGACTGACAGTCCCGGGCCCACCAGGTCCATGCCCTAGGTTTTGTTGTTTAACATGCACAGCCCACGACATGTTTCAACTTTTTTTGGATCCAGCAGGTATCAAGAGGCCTCTGGGCCTCCCAGCCTAGCTTGTCTATAATATCAGCAGCCTAAGTTATGTTTGTTTTTTCATGACGATGCACAGCTCAGTTCTATTTTTCTATGAGAATGCATAACTGAACCTATGTTTTCCCTTCTATAATAGTATTATTTATATCTTATTTTATTACATATATATATAATAGAAACAACATAAGGTTCTGTTAAACCTGTCCTTCATCCAACCATTTTATAGACCTTCCCACTTCCTTTATTTTTCATTTTCATTAATCCTAAATATGAATTTTCTCCCACTTTCTTTTTCGATGTAATCTGAGTTTTCTCCAAGTACTTTTCCCTAGAACTAACTCAACTGTCCCAAGTCTAGCCTAAAAAATAATAATACCCCATGTCCTATTAACTCATCAAATTAAAATGATATTTTATTTCATAAATCGAAAGTTCTTATAAAATAATAATAATTGTTTATATCTAACTTCTGGTGATTGCTTACATAAGTTTGCAATTACTAACCAATGAAGTAATAGACGTGCAATCATGTGTTTATGTTTTTATAACATTTCTCCGTCCAGCCCAACATGATATTTTCACGCAGCCTAGCAAGTCCGCGGATTTCGAAAAAAATGCAAATGGGCTTTAAATTCTACCATAATATATAAGCGGGCTACAAACACGCTACATCATTGTTACACCTAGCCCACCAAATGGACTAAAAATCAAATGGACTGGCTGACATGTGGGCCAGTAGTTCGAAGCCTAAGCACTTTCGCGAAAAATAAAAATACAAAGGTCGAAGCCTAAGCAAGGCGTTGGATTTACATCCAACGGCCGGCATTCTTCTTCAATCTTTCGTATTCTTCCCCTAGCGCTGCCGGGGCCGCCTGCTCCAGCCTCCCGCGTCCAGCGGTGCTGTTTTGCGCGCCTCACAGCAAAACACTACACCACCAACTGCCAGGCCATCCCTCCACTCCTTCGCACCTCCTGTTATTCTCTGCCAACTGTAGGCCCACCCCACACCCGAACCAGTCAAGTTTCCCACTCATCTCCGTCTGCGACTCCACTGTCGCGTCTTCCCCATCTCTGGGGTGTTCTAGTCTGGGGCCTCACCGTCGTCCACCGTCTTGGCGCGCTCTCCATGGTGTGGTCAACATGGTCAACAAACGAGAGTCATAGGAAGATGACTGTACATGAAGAGGCTGACAGTGGGTACGCAACACGCCCATGGACGCATGCATGCAACTGCATCCTTTTTACCCTAGAAATAATGCTTTCTCCCCCTGACAGCTGGGACCCACCAGCTACATCTTTGCACGGAAGGAAGTGCTTCCTTATTATGGGCAAAAAAATAATTCTTCCCCCTGACAGCTGGGACCCACCAGCTACATCTTCGCATGCAAGGAAGTGCGTCCTTATCCTCCCTAACAGCTGGGGCCCACCCAGTCGAAGCGTATGTAGCATTGTCTGTGTACATACCGGTCGATTCGTCTGTCTACCACGATGAACCGTGGCCGAGTAAGGACCGGTAACAGTTCAGGCAGTCCAGTCCAAACCGTCTACACGTACATACAACCAGATGCCAAAAAATATGGCCACATAGGTACATACGGGCGGGGTCTTGAACGCATGCTCGCGCATACGTACGGCCAGAGCTCGTATACATGGAGAGGCCACGGACAGCGGCAACGGCGTCCTATTCATCGAAAGCTAACCGGCTGGGTCGGAATGGAGAAACTGCATCATGTTCATGGGGAGGCAACGGAATGCGTCGTGTTCATCGGGAGGCAATGGAATACGTCGTGTTCATCGGGAGCCAACTGGCTTGGACGGAACAGCCGAAACAAGGTCTGGCATACCATAGAACGGAGGAAACGGGCATTCTGTTCGATCACGTATGGTCGAAACAGGGTCCTGTTCATCGGGAAGGGTCTGGTATATCGCAAAATGGAGGAAACGGACTTGTGTTCGACCGCGTACGAGCGAAACGGGGTCCTGTTGATCGGGAGGGGTGTGGCGTATCGCAAAACAGAGGAAATACACTTGTATTGGAGTGCCTATGGTCGAAACGGGGTCCTGTTCATCAGGAGGGGTGTGGCATACCGCAAAACAGTACTCCACGGCCTACTGTTCATCCACCGTCGACTTCCCCCAGCCTCCACCTACTATTGTTCATCCACCGTCGACTTCTCCAGCCTCCACTAGCTATTGTTCATCCACGAGCACTACAACAAAATAGACTTTAAGTAACACAATCATGTAACACATAGAAAAATGTGTGACAAGGAAAATTACAGTAACACGTAATTTTTGTTGAACGACAACCAGTAACACACACTGTAACAGGCCCCAAAATGTGTTACAGAGATATTATAGTAGTAACATATAAGTATGTGTTGGTAACAATGTGTTACATAAATTTTCGAGCAGTAACATGTAAATATGTGTTGGTGCAAAGTGTTACAGATTTTTAGTTATAGTAACACATAATCATGTGTCGATATAGTGTTACAAGCTCTAATATAGGGGGAAATAGAAAAATTATAATCAAGCGCATATATAGATCACCGATACCTTGACACATAGTTCCCACATCTTAATATTATTTTTCTATAAATATGTTTTTGTTTTGGTAATAGAGTTTTCATTCTTTGGTCAATATGATATGAAAAAACAATACGATTTGGTTGTAAAGATCAAACTATTTCAATATGGTTGTAGTGAATATCCTATTAACCATATTTTTACATGAATTATATGATGACATAGTGACCATAAAAGCCAAATGCACAATTTAAAATGACCATATAAAATTAAGTATTTGACGACAATACTCGCGAAGGAGTGGAAGAACAACAACAGATGACAGCTTAAGTTTTGAACATGGTTTTCAAAATTTGACCAAACCAACAGTCAGAACGGAAAAAACGAAACCAAGGCATCACCCAATATTTTAGGTAAGTCGGTCTTTTAACAAAAAATAGTGAAATGTCAAAACAATCATGTGTAAACTAGGAATTGAACCATTATCCTTGAGCCAAGGCATGCCCAACGGCCCAATACCAAATGGGCATGCTGCAATTTGTGATTTAATAATGGATTACAACCAATAATAAGTGATTCCCCTAAAAAACAATAATAAGTGATTCATTTGGTGAGAGGTCAATTTTTTAGATAAGTAACTTAAATATTCTGTATTTTTTTTCACTATTGAATCACTTTGTGCATTTTAAAACCGAACCAAAAAATATAATGAAAATAAACCGAACCAATTTTTTTACGGTTTTTATGGTTTCTAGTTTCGGTATGGTATGAACTTCCATAAGGTTTTGTTTTCTGTTTTTTATGGTATACAACGAAAAACCAAACAGCTAGCCGAATTCAGTGAAGTAAAAAATGTATTTATATTTCTTGAGGCGAACAACCATACTTAGTCAATTTTTATTGTACAAACGTCACCCACTATGTACGTCCATTTTTTCTTGGAACATAGTCAGTTTTATCTTCAAAAACGCTAAACACATCCATAGCTGATAAGGCGTGAAGTCATGCATGCATATAGAGTCATATATGGTTTGTATAAGAAGAAAACGGTAATCTAGTACTAAAATTGCACTTGTAAGATGTCATGTTCTGTAAACAGGCGTCTGATTATCTAACCACGAACGCATTATTTCAATCCTGCTGAACACATGCACATTATGTTCAACAATTACAATGACCCTTTTGTATATTGGCTGTTGATTTAGGGCGTATGATACACAGTTGTTGGTATCTCGACGCCCAGTGGAAATCTGTTTTGAGGTTCTGCATGCCATTCACGATTAGGGTACGTACAACCAGGCATGCACTTCACCTGGCCAGACTGTCCACTGACAGACAGCTTAGAACTAGGATTCACACGCATGAGCTACCTACACATTTCTCAACTTATTGTTCTGTTAATAACACTAGTACTTCTCTGTGTTAAGCAGGACCAAATTGGATAATGCCAAAAGCCCGAAAGGTCTGCGGTGGACATTGTCATTACCTGAAGATAGCTGACTGAATACTGTGACATCTCTTGGAACATCAAACCGTGGGTGCATGCTTTTGTGGCATCTCGTGGAAATTTAATAGGTGTATTGTACGCAGTTTTTGCGAGCACTCCCCAGGTTTACAATGAGTCTATTGTGCGTGGCTTGCAGATCTTGTGTTTAACTACTCACTTGATTGAATACTAGCGCTGGTGCTGCTTTCTACCCAATACTCATGAATGATTTATGCTTGGCTGCTTGTTGTTCCCAGTCAATTAGCAATTTGAGAATTAAATTAGTTGGGCACGCAATTCATTTAGCGCAAATCATCATTGTATGTGTCTTTCTAGTTCGTCTAGTGATAGTAATTTGGCACAGATTTGGTCTAGCCTAGCACATATGTTTCAGGAAAGTAAGTATCACAGATTCAGTGTAGCCTAGTGCATATCTTTCAAATATGCAACTATCATAGATTCAGGCTAGCCTAGTGCATGCACCTCTCAGGAACATAAGTATCTTGCAGAAAGTTGTATCATTACTTTGAGTTCCTGGATGAGTTTACACTTCTACTCGATATACTTACGTGCTCATGTCATTCCATGAATTAATGCAGAGGCAGTGTTGGAGAAGATGGTGTCCCAGATTGGGTAGTAGAGATTGTGAAGAGCAATATGGATATCTACCTTACTGAGAGGGAATGTAGGTGTAATACATAGTGCTTATTATGGTAAGGGTTCTGTAGGTCGTACAACAGTAGATGTACGATCATTTCAGTAGTAGACTGTAATGATGGCTACTGGTTTCCAGGTATATGTTTATGTAGTCATCTGGACGTGCTCGTTGATTATTCCTATAGAGTGTGATATATTCTTTATAACTTTTACATGGATGAACCTATTCTGGATAATGAGTTAGCAAGGGTTTCTGATTGCAAAAGAATTGGTGATGCTTGTGCTTCAGCATAGTTAATTGCATGGACTTCAGCTTTTGTAAGTTAAAAGTATTTTCTTTCATATTCTAAAATTATATTTGTATACATTTAATCACATAACTGTAAGGTCTAATTTTCTTTTACAGATTCAAAAGAAGGATAATTGAGTTGCAGCTGAATTCTCCGGTTGGATCAAGCAGCAAATAAATATTGAAGATTTTACTGAGCAATACATGTAGTTTGTAGTTTATAGTGATAGATTGAAAAATGTAATATCATTCGCAAGATATTTTTCTTTGGTCGAATTGATGCAAATGCTATGGTGTAATATTTTCCATAGTTGTGTTCTCTATAGTCAAATTGATATGAATGATATGTCGTTGCACCAATATATTGGTATTTTTTTAATTGTAATGCATATGTATCCTACACTCTTGTATATTTATAATAAATATCTTGATGTTTTTTATTTGTGTATGTGTCGTGCTTCAATTTCTCTCCCTTTTGTGGTGCCAAGCATCATATTAAAATAATAAACTATTTAAGCAATTGCATCGATTTTATATTAAATAAATGTATATTACATAAAAATGGTTACCTAATTTTTTGGTTAATAATTAAAAAGAAATACATTATGTTGCCGTACTAGTAGTGTTACTAATGGCGTTACTATAGTTACAAAATATGTTACTAGTGTAGTTGACAACTATAGATTATAGTGTTATGATATTTGGATAATATGTTACCACAATGTTCTACATCTACGAAAATATGTTACTGCAGGTGTTACTGTAGTTTCAAAACGTGTTACTATAATGTAACTGTAACACAATTTTTAATATATGTAACAATTACTATATGTGACAGTGGACACCACTTAGTAACACGGTCTAATTTCAGAATGTGTTACTACCTGGCTTAGTAACACTATTTTGGGCATGTAGTAACATAACACCGTGTTACAAAGCTCTGTCCTGTTGTAGTGGGGGGTCCTGTTCATCTAGCCTCCATCGGCTACTATTCATCTAGCCCTCCATGGGGTCATGTTCATCCAGCCTCCATCGGCTACAATTCAACCAGCCCTCCATTGGGTCCTGTTCAACCAGCCCTGCACGGGGTCCTGTTCAACCAGCCCTCCACGGGGTCATTTTCAACCAGCCCTCCACGGGGTCCCTCCCCTGGCTACTGTTCATCCACACCCACCTCCTCGATCGGGGTCCTGTTCATCAAGCGGCAATAGCCTCTACTACCACGGGATCCTGTTATCCAACCCCCACCGAGAACTGTTCACCCAACCCCCACCGGGAACTGTTCATCAATAGGCAGCTTCGATCAGCTTCAGTTAGCAACAGTAGCGAAGGAATCAATCGGGTTCAGTTAACAGCAAGGGATCGATTGGGGTTCAGTAACGTAGCTAGTGCAATCGCTGGGGTTCAGTTAGAGCGCAACGCGCACCTCGCACACACGCTCGTATGTCTATACAAGAGAAACGCGCAAACCTCCGTGCATCCCTCGGCCCTGACCACCCACCGTAACCGGGAAGTCCCCAAAATTATCCCCGCCCTCGCTTCTACCACAATTTTTTTTGTAATGGTCGGCCCAAAGAATGTCATGCCGGTGCGTCTCCAGCCCGCCCAAGACAAAAACCCCATTTTTTGTCATGATTTTTTGTCATAGAAGTAGGAGCCCACCACATCTATGATGATACCGGGTTTTGTCATAATTATCATCATATAAGTGTCATAAGCATGATAGAAAAAAATTCGTTTGGCCCAAAATGTCACGGATGTGACTTTTTTTGTAGGGTCGATTTCACGAGTCTCAACAAGGCGTGTCCATAGGACCCGTTCCCTCTTCTGCACATTGATCAGATTGTTGACTCCACCGCTGAGTGCGACCTGCTGTGATTCCTGGACGCCTTCTCGAGCTACCACCAGATCAAGATGGCGGTGTAGGACGTCAAGAAGATAGCATTCATTTCCCTATGTGGGGTATACTACTACACCAGCATGCCCTTTGGGCTGCGGAATGCCGGCGCGACCTTCTAGTGACTGATGCACATCGCTCGAGGCCGGCAGCTCGGGAGGAACGCTGAGGCGTACGTGGACGACATAGTGGCCAAGTCGCGAGAGGCAAGGACCCTAGTCGAAGACCTAGAAGAAACATTTGCCAATCTGCACAAGGTAAACCTGCGGTTCAATCTGGAGAAATGTGTGTTCGGTGTCCCATCCGGCAAGTTGCTGGGTTTCCTGGTGTCGTACAGGGGGATCGAGGCTAACCCCAAGAAGGTCAAAGCAATAGAAAGGATGAGCCCGCCACAGACCCTCTAGGAGATGCAGAAGCTCGCGGGCAGCGTAACCTCGTTGGGGCGCTTCATCTCCAAGCTTGGCGAACGTGCCATCCCGTTCTTCAAGCTGATGAAAAAGAAGGGGCCCTTCGAATGGACTCCGGAGGCCGAGGCGGCCTTCCAAGACCTCAAGAGGTACCTCACGAGCCCGCCAGTGGTGGTGGCGCCTCGTCCTCATGAGCCCTTAGTGCTTTACATGGCTGCCACGCCCCACTCAGCTAGTGCAGCGCTCGTGGCAGTCAAGGACGAACGCGCAGGTGCAGGTGCGTGGCATAGTGCCCCGCGTACAGCCACACCATCGCCACCTCAGGATGGCACTCCTGAGGCCACAACTACTCCATCGGACGGCAAGGCTCCCGAGGCTCCCTTATCTCAAGCGGAGCGGTATGCCACACCTCTTCCCTCACCGAGCACCCCGTGTACTTTGTCAGCACGGTGCTACATGACGCACACGCGCTCTACCCCATGCCACAGAAGCTCCTGCTCGCGCTCCTCGTTGCCTCCAGGAAACTGTGCCACTACTTCCAAGGCCACCCCATCAAGGTCGTCTCCATGTACCCCCTGGAGAAGGTGCTCCGTAGCCCCAATTCCGCGTGGAGGGTTGCCGAATGGAACATCGAACTGCAAGTGTTCCAGGTGGAGTTCAGCACCACCAGGGTCATCAAGGGCACGACCCTCGCTGACTTCGTGGCAGAGTGGACGGATGCCCCTGACCGGGGGATGGATGAAGATCGGTCCCTCTCACTCGGGGATGAGGCGCCCGATGGCTGGGTCAAGTACTTCGACGGTGCATTTGCGTGACAAGGCATGGGGGCTGGAGCCATACTCATCTCGCCAATCCAGGATAAGCTATGGTACGCCATGCAGCTCTGCTTTCATAATGGCGAGAAGGTCTCCAACAACATCACATAATACGAGGGCCTAATAGTTGGCCTCGGGGCCGAGGTGGCCCTGGGGGTCAAGCGTCTTATGATTAAGGGCGACTCTCAGCTCCTCGTCAACTTCTCCAACAAGGAATACAAGCCTAGGGATGATGAGCACATGGAGCCATACCTAGAAGAGGTACACAAAACTGAAAAATGCTTCTTGGTCTTGGAATTGCAGCATGTCACGCATGGCACGAACAAGGAGGCTGACGACATCACCAAGCGGGCGTCCCGACATGAACCCCAAAATCCTTGCGTCTTTGAGGAAAGGCTCTTAAAACAATCGACAGCTCCTCTCACCGCAGGCCCGACGATGCTTTGTGAGGAGCCGCCCCGGGCCCTGATAATCCCCAAGTGCAGGGAATCATCATAGCAATTCCCAAAGGTGGAAGTGATAAGTATGGAGTGTCGAACCCACAAGGAGCTAAAGGTAAGATCAATATTCTCTCAAGTCCTATCTGCCACAGATACGACTCTACGTGCACCGAACGTTTGCTTGCAACTAGAAACAAGAAATAAAACCGTGTTGTGGGTATAAAGAGGATAACTTTATATGATATCGGAGAGCTAAAATATAAAAGTAGGTGTTGTTGTCATAAAGTTAGAATATATTACTAAATAATATAAGTAGCGAGTGTGGAATAATGGTGGATCGGTGTGTGGAATTGTCCTAACCAATTGTTAACAAGATCGATAGTCGTCGTTGCAATTTCATATGAGGGAGAGGCATAAACTAACATACTTTTCCTACATGAATCGTATGCTCTTATGATTGGAACCCTAGCAAGCATCTGCAAATACTAAAGATTTATTAAGGTAAAACCCAACCATAGCATTAAAGCATCAAGTCCCCTTTTATCCCATACGCAACAACCCGCTTACTCGGATTTAAGCTTATGTCACTCTAGCAACCCACTATAAGCGAATCATGAACGTATTGCAACACCCTACAGCGGGAATCCCTCACGCTTGCGCGACACAGAGGGCACCATAGGATAGCACCAAAATAAAACATACAACTCGTACCAATCTAGATCACCAATAACCTCAAAGACAAAAGATATCTACTCAAAACATCATAGGATGGCAACACATCATTGGATCATAATATGTGGCATGAAGCACCATGTTCAAGTAGGGATTATAGCGGGGTGTGGGAGAGTGGACCGTGTAAAAGAGATGAGGATGGTGATGATGATGGTGATGTTGATGAAGACGATCACCGCGGCGATGATTCCCCTCCCGATGGCACTTCGGTGCCACCAAGAGAGAGGAGGAGAGGTTCTTCCCCTTGTGCTTCCTCCTCCATGGCTTTCCCCCTCTGGTCCTTGGCCTTCATGGAGATGATGGCCCCTCCGAGATCCTCCTCCATGGCCTCCGGTGATGATGGCCCCCTCCAGCAGGGTGCCGGAGAGGGCCTAGATTGATTTCTCATGGCTACAAAGGCTTGCGGCGGCGGAACTTCCGATCTAGGTTAATTCCCGAAAGTTTCAGTATTTATAGGAATTTTTGGCGTTGGTTTCACGTCAGGAAGGTCTCCGAGCTGTCCACGAGATAGGGGGGCGCGCCCTGGGGGGGCCTCTCTCGTGGGCAGCCCGGGAATCTTCTGGCCCAACTCCGATTCTCCGTGGTCTTCTTTTGGTCCATAAAAAATCCTCAAAAATTGCCACATCAATTGGACTCCGTTTGGTATCCCTTTTCTGTAAAATACAAAAACAAGGAGAAAACAGAAACTGGCACTGGGCTCTAGGTTAATAGGTTAGTCCCAAAAATCATATAAAATGACATGTAAATGCTTATAAAACATCATAGATGGATAATATAATATCATGAATACTTCATAAATTATAGATACGTTGGAGACGTATCAGCATCCCCAAGCTTAATTCCTGCTCGTCCTCGAGTAGGTAAATGATAAAAGAAATAATTTATGAAGTGTGAATGCTTGAAGGTGCACAAGTTTGATCAATGATAATTTCAATCAACTTTTCTAGCATCAATATGTGTCATAATAGTAGCTTATCTCATAAAACTTTTCATGATCAAGTAACAATCTACTCACAATGTCAAGCATGGTTCAGAAACTTCATTGAGAACTAACAAACTATAATCTCAGTCATTGAAGCAATTGCAATTTATCATAACATCAGAAAGACTCAAGAATAGAGCTTTTCAGCAAGTTCACATACTCAACTATCATATAGTCTTCTACAATTGCTAACACTCACGCAATACTTGTGATTATGGAGTTTCGGCCGGACACTGAGAAAGAAAGGGGCTTATTGTGTTGCCTCCCAATGTATTCACCTTTAGGTGATGTCAACAATAATAGCCCATGCTAAATTACATCCAATTGGATATATATATATCATGATCTTTCAAACACGAGGAGCTTGCCAAAGGATAAAATGAAAAAGGGAAAGGTGAGGATCACCTTGACTCAAGCATAAAGTAAAAACATAAAGTAAAAGATAGGCCCTTTGCAGAGGGAAGCAGAGGTTGTCATGCGCATTTAGGGTTGATGCACAAAATCTTAATGCAAAAGAACGTCACTTTATATTGCCCCTTGTATGTGGACCTCTATTATGCAGTCCGTCGCTTTTATTACTTCCACAACAAGTTCGTAGAAAGCTTATTTTCTCTGCACTAATAGGTCATACATATTTAGAGAGCATTTTTTATTGCTTGCACCGATGACAACTTACTTGAAGGATCTTAGTCAATCCATAGGTAGGTATGGTGGACTCTCATGGCAAAACTGGATTTAAGGGTATTTGGAAGCACAAGTAGTACCTCTACTTGGTGCAAGGAATTTGGCTAGCATGAGGGAGAAAGGCAAGTTCAACGTGTTTAGAGGGTCAATGACAATATACTTTAACTGAGATGTCGGAAAACATAAACCATTACGTTGTCTTCCTTGTCCAACGTCGACTCTTTTAGCATGTCATACTTAATGAGTGCTTCACAATCATAAAAGATGTCCAAGATAATATATTTGTATGTGAACCTCTCTTTCCTTATTACTTCCTATTAATTGCAACGATGACCAAAACTACGTTTGCCAACTCTCAACAACTTTTATGCCTCATACTTTCTAGGTGTGAAGTCATCACTAACCATGTTATAAGCATATGAAACATATAAAAATTCAGATTTATGACATTCAATTCATTCCCCCATTTACTCATAGGATATACATGAAGCGCATGAGTAAATGACAAACTACTCCAAAAGATATGAGTGAAGGATACTGAGTAGGCAAATAATTAACTGGCCATGGGAGGGTTCCTTTTCTATTCAAAATTTCAGATCCAATGATTTTATTCAAACAGCAAGTAAACAAAATAGAATGACATTGCAAGGATAGCACAACTCATGTGAAGAAGCAAAAACTTAGGTTCAACCGATACTAACCGATAGTTGTTGAAGAAGAAAGGTGGGATGCCTAACGGGGCATCCCCAAGCTTAGATGCTTGAGACTTCTTGGAATATTATATTGGGCTGCCTTGGGAATTATCTTGGGGTGCCTTGGGCATCCCCAAGCTTGAACTTTTGTGTCTCCTTAATTCTTCTCATATCATGGTTTCTCTTTTTATCAAAAGCTTCATCCACACCAAACTCAACAAGAACTCATGAGATAGGTTAGTATAAACCAATGCAAAAACTTATCATTTTATACTGTAACAAATCACTAGAATTATTATTCAACATTGCATACTAAATGTCTCTGCATATTTAATACTCCTATCCTAAAATAGAATCATTAAACAAGCAAACATATGCAAACAATGCAAACATAACAGCAATCTGTCAAAACAGTACAGCCTGTAAAGAATGCAAGAGTATCAATACTTCCCTAACTCCAAAAATTATGAGAGAAAATTCCCACTGTAGTATATTTCTCAGAGCTCATTATGCAAAAAGTTTCAACATTATATCATGCTCTGACTTTTCTAGGGAATTTTTGCAACAGCAGTAAACTTTCTGTTTTGAAACAGCAACATGTATACTAGCAAAATAAACATGGTAAAGGCTATCCTTGACATTTTTATTGAAAATAAACATGCAAAACACTATTCTAAGTAACATAAAGCTAATACTAAAAAAAATAAAATGATGCTCCAAGTAAAACACATATCATGTGACGAATAAAAATATAGCTCCGAGTAAGATGTACCGATAGTTTTGAAGACGAAAGAGGGGATGCCTTCCGGGGCATCCCCAAGCTTAGGCGCTTGAGTCTTCCTTGAATATTACCTTGGGGTACCTTGGGGATCCCCAATCTTAGGTTATTTCCACTCCTTATTCTCCTCATATCGATATCTCACCCAAAACTTGAAAACTTCAATCACACAAAACTTAATGGAACTTCGTGAGATAGGTTAGTATGATAAAAAGTAAACCATGCACTTTGGTAATGTAAAAGACAAGGTTCATAATTGTTTTCACATAATTACTACTGTAACATATCATTATTACCATTTATATTGAGAAATATAAGCCATAGAAACTAGAAAACAAGCAAGCTATGCGATGAAAACAGAATCTGTCAGAAACAGAACAGTCTGTAATGATCTGAACAATAACCATACTTCTGCTACTCCAAAAATTATGAAATAAATTTGTGGACGTGAGGAATTTTTATATTAGTCTTATGAAAAAATAATAAACTCAAAATAACTCTTCTGTAAAAAATGACAGCTAATCTCGTGAGCGCAAAGTTTCTGTTTTTTACAGCAAGATCACATTAACTCTCACCCAGGTCTTCCCAAAGGTCTTACTTGGCACTTTATTGAAACAAAAGCTATAAAACATAATTACTACAGTAGCTTAATCATTTGGAGACACAAAAACAGGAAGGGTAAATATTGGGTTGTCTCCCAACAAGCGCTTTTCTTTAATGCCTTTTAGCTAGGCATGATGATTTCAATGATGCTCGCATAAAAGAAAAGATTTGAAACACAAAGAGAGCATCATGAAGAATATTACTAGCACATTTAAATCTAACTCACTTCCTATTCCTAGGGATTTTGTGAGAACACAATTTATAGTAACAAAAGTCAACTAGCATAGGAAGGCAAAACAAGTATAACTTCAAAACTTTAAGCACATAGAGAGGAAACCTGATATTATTGCAACTCCTACAAGCACATATTCCTCCCTCATAATAATTTTCAGTAGCATCATAGATAGCAACTTTGTTCTCATACTCAATTGGAACCTCTTCCGAAATAGTGGAATACTAACTAAAGTTGACACTCTTCCAAATCCACTTTCATAAATATCATACGAAGATTCAACACCCTCCAAGATAGTGGGATCACTAATTCCTAAAGTTGACACTCTTCCAAACCCACTTTAAATATAGTATTATTCATACTCCAAAAGATATAAGTGAAGTTCCTGGAGCATTCTACAATCAATATAGACTAACCAATATCCAAGCTCAAAATATATAAGTGAAGCGTACGAAGCATTCTATAAAACCATACTCAAACGATTTAAGTGAAGCACAAAGAGAAATTCTATAAGACCATACTTAAAAGATATAAGTGTAGCACTTGAAGTATTCTATAAATCAATGAAGATCTATCTCATACTATCATGATTCTTAAAGAAAAACAAAAACACAAAGGACACAAATAATGTGAACAAAACAAAAACCAAGGTATATCGATATTTGTCGAAGAAGAAAGATGGGATGCCAACCGGGGCATCCCCAAGCTTACATGCTTGAGTATCCTTTGAAATATTTACTTGGGGTGCCTTGGGCATCCCCAAGCTTGAACTCTTGTCTCTCTTTATTCTTCTCACATCGGTAACTCCTCGTTCTTCAAACACTTCATTCACAAAAACTTAAACAAAAACTTTGTGAGATCCGTTAGTGTAATAAAGCAAACTACCACTTTAAGGTACTGTAATTAACTCATTCTTTGTTTATATTGGTGTTAAACCTACTGTATTCAAACTTCTATATGGTTCATACCCCTACATACTAGCCATAGGTGCATCAAAATAAGCAAACAACACACGAAAAACAGAATCTGTTAAGAACAGGACAGTTTGTAGTAATCTGGAAGTTTAGCAAACTTCTGTAACTCTAAAAATTATTAAATAAATTTTAATATTTGAACAATTTGTACAGAAGTAATGTGCAAAAAATTTCAGACCCATTTGACTTTCCAGTAAAAAATGTAAATTCATGCACTACAGCCAAAGTTTCTGTTTTTGTTCTGCACCAAGTAAGCAAGCAATCTTATCATACTAAAACCAAAGCTTGGAACATTATTTTTATAATACAATGGTGATATACAAGGGGATAATTATTTAGAGAGAAACTTCCATGAAAAATTCTACATGGTTTCCGTGATCATGAACACAAGTGCTCAATTTTGACCCTCACTTCTTCAATGCATAACTTTCAAGTCACTTCTCTTTTTGAAAAAACTTTTTTAGGCATGAGAGGCAAGTAAATATTTTTTTGGTATTTTCATTCTTTAAATTTTTTTTGTATGTTTCACCCACAACTAAACAGAAACAAAAAGGAAAAACAAAATCTACTAAGTAAAGAAAGCAAACAAGCAGACACGAGAATATCAACCCCACGCTATTGCTCCCCGACAACGGCGCCAAAAAAGAGCTTGATAATCCCCAAGTGCAGGGAATCATCGTAGCAATTCCCAAAGGTGGAAGTGATAAGTATGGAGTCTCGAACCCACAAGGAGCTAAAGGTAAGATCAATATTCTCTCAAGCCCTATCTGCCACTGATACGACTCTACGTGCACCGAACGTTTGCTTCCAACTAGAAACAAGAAATAAAACCGTGTTGTGGGTATAAAGAGGATAACTTTGTATGATATCGGAGAGCTAAAATATAAAAGTAGGTGATGTTGTCATAAAGTTAGAATATATTACTAAATAATATAAGTAGCGAGTGTGTAATAATGGTGGATTGGTGTGCGGAATTGTCCTAAGCAATTGTTCACAAGATCGATAGTCGTCGTTGCAATTCCATATGAGGGAGAGGCCTAAACTAACATACTTTTCCTACATGGATTTTATGTTCTTATGATTGGAACCCTAGCAAGCATCCGCAAATACTAAAAATTCATTAAGGTAAAATCCAACCATAGCATTAAAGCATCAAGTCCCCTTTTATCCCATACGCAACAACCCCCTTACTCGGCTTTAAGCTTTTGTCACTCTAGGAACCCACTATAAGCGAATCATGAACGTATTGCAACACTCTACAGCGGGAATCCCTCACGCTTGCACGACACGGAGGGCACCATAGGACAGCGCCAAAATAAAACATACAACTCGTACCAATCTAGGTCACCAATCAACTCAAAGACAAAAGATATCTACTCAAAACATCATAGGATGGCAACACATCATTGGATCATAATATGTGACATGAAGCACCATGTTCAAGTAGGGATTACAGCGGGGTGTGGGAGAGTGGACCGCATAAAAGAGATGAGGATGGTGATGATGATGGTGATGTTGATGAAGACGATAACCGTGGCAATGATTCCCCTCCCGATGGCACTCCGGTGCCACCAAGGGAGAGGAGGAGAGGTTCTCCCCCTTATGCATCCTCCTCCATGGCTTTCCCCCTCTGGTCCTTGGCCTTCATGGAGATGATGGACCCTCCGAGATCCTCCTCCATTGCCTCCGGTGATGATGGCCCCTTCCGGCAAGGTACCGGAGAGGGCCTAGATTGATTTCTCGTGGCTATAGAGGCTTGCGGCGACGGAACTTCCGATCTAGGTTAATTCCCGAAAGTTTCAGTATTTATAGGAATTTTTGGCGTTGGTTTCACGTCAGGGAGGTCTCTGGGCTGTCCACGAGATAGGGGGGCACGCCCCAGGGGGGGCCTCTCTCATGGGCAGCCCGGGACTCTTCTGGCCCAACTCCGATGCTCTGTGGTCTTCTTTTGGTCCATAAAAAATCCTCAAAAATTGGCACATCAATTGGACTCCGTTTGGTATCCTTTTTCTGTAAAATACAAAAACATGGAGAAAACAGAAACTGGCACTGGGCTCTAGGTTAATAGGTTAGTCCCAAAAATCATATAAAATGACATATAAATGCTTATAAAACATCATAGATGGATAATATAATAGCATGAATACTTCATAAATTATAGATACGTTGGAGATGTATCAGGCCCCCTCCTCGAGCGCCCCGGCCTGCGGCCTGACCTCTGGAGCCCGCCTGCTCATTGTGCTCGAACCTTAGTAGGGTTGCTGGACCAAAGAATTCAAGGCGTACTTGCTCCGCAGGACCCTGCCGGAGAAGGAGGAAGATGCAGAACGCGTGGCCCGTTAGGCCGCTGCTTATTGCTAGCAAGACGACGAGCTCTACCAAAGGCGTCCCAACAACGTCTTTTTGTGATGCCTATCCAAGGAGCAAGGGTGCGAATTGCTGGCTGACTTCCATGGCAGGGATTGCGGGCACCATTCTTCATCATGCACCCTCGTGGGCAAGGTGTTCCGCAACGGTTTCTACTGGCACACGACGCTCAACGATGCCACCGAGCTGGTGTGATCCTGTCAGGCCTGCCAGTTCCACGCCAAACAGATCCACCAACCTGCTGAGGGCTGCCAGACCATCCCACTCTCATGGCCATTCGCGGTCTGGGGACTGGACATCCTGGGCCCGTTCCCCCTAGCAGTCAGGAGTTACCGCTACCTCTACATCCCTCATAGATAAATTCACCAAGTGGGTGGAGGTGGAGCCCATGCGCGCCATTCCTACTGGTTCAGCCATCAAGTTCATCAAGGGCTTCGTGAGCCATTTTGGGGTCCCCAACCGTATCATCACTGACAATGGCTCTCAGGTTACAAGCAATCTCTTAAGAAAATATTGTGCTAACCTTGGAACAGAGAGATGCTACGCTTCAGTGGCACGCCCACGGAGTAACGGCCAGGCCGAACGTGCCAACGCGGAGGTCCTGAGGGGCCTCAAAACAAGGAGCTTCAAGAAGAAGCTTGAGGCCTGCGGCAGGGGTTGGCTCGGTGAGCGTTAGTCTGTGATGTGGTCCATCCGCACCACCGCGACTAAGCCCACTAGCGAGACCTTGTTCCTCCTCATCTATGGGCTGAGGCGGTCCTCCCACACAAGATCAAACATTGCTCCCCGCTGGTCTTGGCGTTTGACGAGGCACGCCAGGATGCCTTGCGGGGGACAGATCTCGTGCTCGGGGAGGAGGCCCGCTGCCAAGGCTCGCTCCATGCCGCGAGGTACCAGCAGGCGCTGTGGCGGTATCACTGCCATAACATCCTATTCAGGACCCTCGAGGTGGGTGACCTCGTCCTGAGGCGGGTGCTCTTCACGGAGGGGCTTCACAAGCTCTCGCCTATGAGGGAGGGCCCATTCAGGATCGCCCGTGTCTCCAGGCCTGGCACCGCATGCCTGGAGACACAGGACAAGGTCCGCATCCAGAATGCTTGGAACAACCAGCACCTCCGCAAGTTCTACCCGTGACACTCTCAAGTAATAATTAGTGGGGCCATACATGCCCCCAAAGTCTCCTGAGCGGCGTCCTAGGGCCTCACTGGGGCTCCCACCCACACCCAAGTGGAAGCCCCATGCTCCGTGTTGGCGGGCCACACGGTCTTTCAGCAACTATGCCCATGCCTAGTGGAAGCCCCATGCTCCGCGTTGGTGGGAAGATTAGAAGACTAGTGTAGGTGCCGGACGCGACCATTTTTTTACTTGCTTTTGTAGCCGATTTGCCACTTCTTGGAATGAAATTCAAAATTCTCGCGTCTATATTTGAAAGGGATGGGAATTTTCTCCTTGCAGTGTTTTCTCTTTCGAGTCTTGCTTTAGGGGGTGCAGCAGCTTCCCATCACTCTTCCTCGTGCATCTCGCGAGCGGGGGCTAGGCACGATGTGTATTCCCGGGTCCGCCCATGAACACACCTTGGCAAAGCCTTCGTGTCATAATCTTTGGCGTCCTAATCCTCTCGCGACGCTCTTAAACGAGCCAACGGGCATGTATGCCCTCCCAAGTCCTCATCTCCTGGCCTCACCGGGCATCACGGCCCGGTGTACCAACGACGATCGGTCCTCGCTCGGGTGCTCACATGGGGCGCAGTGCCCCGTGAGGCATCTCTGGAGGCCCCATATCCTCATGGCCCGCTAGAGACTTTGCAGCCATTGGGTGCCTCCTAAGGCCGGAGAACCTTTAGATCCATAAGAAGGAAACCCCGGCAAGATCTCTCTGAACGAGAGGCACGCAGGGACCCAGCTACGGAGGAACACGCCCTCGCGGAGCAGGAGTCTACCACAGCACACCAACCTAAGGTATCCTAATCACGATCAGTGAGGACCTGTCAATTGGTAGCAACTCAAATGCTAAGATACGAAATAAAAACATTAACATAAACGACAAGAGTGCCATGGTCCATTACATGCCCTAGCAGGGCCGTCCATGCTTCTTGATGCAGGGAAAAAGAAAAAAAGAAAAAGCAGCCTCGCAACCACTTTGGCTCCTGAGGCCTGGCTCCAGCGATGCATGCGCTCAGTCGGAGTCCTCCTCCTGCTTCACCCGGGCACGATGGCGAGGCGGCTCGAGGTCCTCCTGAGCGGGAGTGTAGAGACGGGGAGGTTCACCATCCTCCCCGGTCCGGGATCGACGACGTGGCGGCTCGTCGTAATCATCGTCGCTCATGCTCTCCCCAGAGGAGGAGCCGCCGCTGTTGGAGGCTCCGCGGCCATTGCCAAGGGCGAGTTCACCACCAAGGATGCCACCGCCCCTATGGCCATTGCCGTCGGAGGAGTGAACATCATCGTTGTCATCTTCGTTTCCCTCCTGACAACACCCTAGATGCCTGCCGTCCTCCCCAAAGATCCTGTTGTAGAGGGTCGCCGCTCCATCGTGCCTGAAGTGGAGGGTACATCTCCCCTATAGGCTGCGCGTGCGGGCAAATGACTACCACCCACAGTTCAGGAACACGTTGCCAGTGGGGGTGACCTCGACCTCCACCCACGAGGCCTTGCTGCAGCAGCCGTCAGTTTGCAACTAGAGGCGGCCAGGACTTCCGGCCGGCAGTGCGTCCGTGAAGAAGCGCGAGAGCTGGAAGTAGGTGCCTGCTGGCGTCTCCTCTCACACCACGAACTCCGAGGACACTTCCGCCGAATGGGATCGTGGGCATGGTGGCCGGACGGCCATCGCATGCTTCCCTTAGCCGTGGCCGCCTTGGCCGTGGCCTCCTTGGCCGCGGCAGCTTCCGACGCGGGAGGGAACCTTCCCACGACTGCCAGAGGTGGCACCGACCTTTGAGGGGGTGCGCCCACACCCTCCGGGAGCCATCACCGGTGTCGCAGCATACTTGGGGTGATGGCCGTGGCCTCTCTTGGGTGGTGGCGAGCCCGATCCCTCCTTTCGGGCTTCCCTTCTCCTTTATGGAGAACCTCCTCATAGGTGCCATGGATGCTTTGTCAAGGTGGCGGGGCGGCGGAGTCGAAGAAGGAGCGAGCAACAAGGAGATGAAGATAAGCTAGGGGCTCCGCCCCCATCCCCATTTATGGGCGGAGGAAGGCTAACTGGCGGCCTCCCACATTCCAAGCAATGATGGCCTGCTGCATGCGCCAAGGAGTTGTCAAGCCGGGCAGTTGCCGAGGCAACGTGGGGAAGCGAAGAAGCCCATGTCCCGTCAAGTGCCACGCGTGAGCCTGTCCCGCAGGTGATTGGGGCCCACAGCGCTTCACCCTTGCACTTTGGCTTCGCCTCGATGCCAAGCCCGGGCGCGCCTTGGGCCCAGGGGCTATTGTCGGCATTCTGGGAACCCGGGTACCCAGACTTGCCTTCATGTGGCCCGTGGCGTGGGTCCTTCGACGGCCTGGTACGGCCCACATCCAAGACATCCAAGATAAGACCCTTGCTAGGGCCCCCAAGCCTCGTGGAGGCAGACGACACCAAAACCTGCAAATGGGGCGGCCTCCCTAGGCTTCCTACCAAGGAGCGGAGATTTCTATGTAGGTACTAGCCTCACGAGGCTCCCATGACGCAAGCCATGAGGACCAAGGCCAGTCGGGCGCCTGATAAAGGCAAAGGTGTCCCGTCTTTCGATGAGATTGTGATTATCATTTCGGAGGAGTAGACTTTGATGATCCGACTACGTATGTGCGAGGACCACGCCGGACCATGATCAACCTGAACACGAGGGTCTATTTCCTACGAGCAAACGAAGAACAAGCAAGAAACTGAGATTGCAATCTATATATTGTGAATATGGTGGTATATGGTAGCGCTGATGGAATATGGCAGCAGTGGTGGTATATGGCAGCCGTGATGGTATATTGCAAAGTTGGTGGTATATGGTAGCGGTGGTGGTATATGGCAGCG
Organism: Triticum aestivum; assembly: GCF_018294505.1. Classification (NCBI taxonomy): domain Eukaryota; kingdom Viridiplantae; phylum Streptophyta; class Magnoliopsida; order Poales; family Poaceae; genus Triticum; species Triticum aestivum. The sequence goes on from NC_057801.1 coordinate 347,683,254, forward strand.
GTGATGGTATATGGCAGCGGTGGTAAGATGGCGCGGCGGCGGCGTGAGAAACTGTGACAGAACTCGAAACTCTAAAGGACTAGACGCTAAGACCAGCAACTTGACACGATGATGCAACCACAAATTCAACAAAGCAAAATACTGAAAAGACTATGGAAAGGCTCAGACTGGTTCGGATATGATGAACTAACCTTAATTTTTTGTGGATTTTTCAAGGACTGTAGTTAGGAAGAACAGACTCGATCTATAATACGAAAAACTTGAAAATCTCACCGAGAAACCTGGAGCTCTGATACCACTTTATAGAGGCAAAGGTGTCCCGTCTTTTGATGAGATGGTGATTATCGTTTCAGAGGAGTAGACTTTGACGATCCGACTATGTACGTGCGAGGACGTCGCGCCTTAGCAATCGCTAAACCAACTCCGAGAGGTTATTGACCACGCCGGAGCACGATCAACCTGACCACAAGGGTCTATTTCCTGCGAGCAAACCAAGAACAAGCAAGAAACTAAGATTGCAATCTGGATATTGCGAATATATGAAATTGAGGGGTTTTCTCGAAACCTACTCAGGCAAGGAAACATGAATCGGAAAATAGATGGATCTCGAAATCAAACCTAATATGAAAAGAACTCGGATTGGTGGTGGTTATATGGTGGTATATGGTAGCGGTGATGGAATATGGCAGTGGTGGTGGTATATGGCAGCGGTGATGGTATATGACAACGGTGGTGGTATATGGTAGCGGTGATGGTATATGGCAGCGGTGGTAGGATGGTGCAGCGGCAGCGTGAGAAACTATGACAGAACTCAAAACTCTAAAGTACTAGACGCTAAGACCAGCAACTTGACACGACGATGCAACCACAAATTCTACAAAGCAAAATACTGAAAACACTATGCAAAGGCTCAGACTGGTTCAGATATGATGAACTAACCCTATGTTTTTTGTGGTTTTTTCGCGGACCGTAGGTAGGAAGAACAGATTCGATCTATAATACAAAAAATTGTAAAATCGCACCGAGCAACCTGGAGCTCTGATACCACTTGATAGAGGCAAAGGTGTCCCGTCTTTCGATGAGATGGTGATTATCGTTTCAGAGTAGACTTTGATGATCCGACTACATACGTGCGAGGACGTCCCGCCGTAGCAATCACTAAACCAACTCCGAGATGTTATTGACCACGCCGGAGCACGATCAACCTGACCACAAGGGTCTATTTCCTGCGAGCAAACGAAGAACAAGCAAGAAACTGAGATTGCAATCTGGATATTGTGAATATATGAAATTGAGTTTTTTTTCCGAAACCTACTCAGGCAAGGAAACACGAATCGGAAAATAGATGGATCTCGAAAATAAGCCTAATATGAAAAGAACTCGGATTGGTGGTGGATATATGGTGGTATATGGTAGCGGTGATGGAATATGGCAGCGGTGGTGGTATATGGCAGCGGTGATGCTATATGGCAGCGGTGGTGGTATATGGTAGCGGTGATGGTATATGGCAGCGGTGGTGGGATGGTGCGGCGGCGCGTGAGAAACTATGACAGAACTCGAAACTCTAAAGGACTAGACACTAAGACCAGCAACTTGACATGACGATGCAACCGCAAATTCAACAAAGCAAAATACTGAACAGACTATGCAAAGACTCAGACTGGTTCGGATATGATGAACTAACCCTAATTTTTTGTGGCTTTTTCGCGGACCGTACATATGAAGTATAGACTCGATCTATAATCTGAAAAACTATAAAATCTCACCGAGCAACCTGGAGCTCTAATACCACTTGATAGAGGCAAAGGTGTCCCGTCTTTCGATGAGATGGTTATTATTGTTTTGGAGTAGACTTTGACGACCCGACTACATACGTGCGAGGACGGCGCGCCTTAGCAATCGCTAAACCAACTCCAAGAGGTTATTGACCACGCCGGAGCACGATCAACCTGACCATGAGGGTCTATTTCCAGCAAGCAAACGAAGAACAAGCAAGAAACTGAGATTGCAATCTGGATATTGCGAATATATGAAACTGAGTTTTTTTTTCCGAAACCTACTCTGGCAAGGAAACACGAATCGGAAAATAGATGGATCTCGAAAACAATCCTAATATGAAAAGAACTCAGATTGGTGGTGGATATATGATGGTATATGGTAGCGGTGATGGAATATGGCAGCGGTGGTGGTATATGGCACCGGTGGTGGTATATGGCAGCGGTGGTGGTATATGGCAGCGGTGATGGTATATGGCAGCGGTGGTAGGATGGTGCGACGGCAGCGTGAGAAACTGTGACAGAACTCGAAACTCTAAAGGACTAGACGCTAAGACCAGCAACTTGACACGACGATGCAACCGCAAATTCAACAAAGCAAAATACTGAAAAGACTATGCAAAGGCTCAGACTGGCTCGGATATGATGGACTAAACCTAATTTTTTTTGTGGCTTTTTCGCGGACTATAGGTAGGAAGAACAGACTCGATCTATAATACAAAAAACTATAAAATCTCACCAAGCAACTTGGAGTTCTGATAGCACTTGATAGAGGCAAAGGTGTCCCATCTTTGAATGAGATGGTGATTATCGTTTCGGAGGAGTAGACTTTGACGATCCGACTACGTACGTGCGAGGACGTCGCGCCTTAGCAATCTCTAAACCAACTCCCAGAGGTTATTGACCACGCCGAAGCACGATCAACCTGACCACGAGGGTCTATTTCCTGCGAGCAAACGAAGAACAAGCAAGAAACTAAGATTGCAATCTGGATATTGCGAATATATGAAATTGAAGTTTTTTTTCCCGAAACCTACTCGGGTAAGGTAACACGAATTGGAAAATACATGGATCTCGAAAACAAGGAGATGAAGATAAGCTAGGGGCTCCGCCCCCATCCCCATTTATGGGCGGAGGAAGGCTAACTGGCGGCCTCCCACATTCCAAGCAATGATGGCCTGCTGCATGCGCCAAGGAGTTGTCAAGCCGGGCAGTTGCCGAGGCAACGTGGGGAAGCGAAGAAGCCCATGTCCCGTCAAGTGCCACGCGTGAGCCTGTCCCGCAGGTGATTGGGGCCCACAGCGCTTCACCCTTGCACTTTGGCTTCGCCTCGATGCCAAGCCCGGGCGCGCCTTGGGCCCAGGGGCTATTGTCGGCATTCTGGGAACCCGGGTACCCAGACTTGCCTTCATGTGGCCCGTGGCGTGGGTCCTTCGACGGCCTGGTACGGCCCACATCCAAGACATCCAAGATAAGACCCTTGCTAGGGCCCCCAAGCCTCGTGGAGGCAGACGACACCAAAACCTGCAAATGGGGCGGCCTCCCCAGGCTTCCTACCAAGGAGCGGAGATTTCTATGTAGGTACTAGCCTCACGAGGCTCCCATGACGCAAGCCATGAGGACCAAGGCCAGTCGGGCGCCTGATAAAGGCAAAGGTGTCCCGTCTTTCGATGAGATTGTGATTATCATTTCGGAGGAGTAGACTTTGATGATCCGACTATGTATGTGCGAGGACCACGCCGGACCATGATCAACCTGAACACGAGGGTCTATTTCCTACGAGCAAACGAAGAACAAGCAAGAAACTGAGATTGCAATCTATATATTGTGAATATGGTGGTATATGGTAGCGCTGATGGAATATGGCAGCAGTGGTGGTATATGGCAGCCGTGATGGTATATTGCAAAGTTGGTGGTATATGGTAGCGGTGGTGGTATATGGCAGCGGTGATGGTATATGGCAGCGGTGGTAAGATGGCGCGGCGGCGGCGTGAGAAACTGTGACAGAACTCGAAACTCTAAAGGACTAGACGCTAAGACCAGCAACTTGACACGATGATGCAACCACAAATTCAACAAAGCAAAATACTGAAAAGACTATGGAAAGGCTCAGACTGGTTCGGATATGATGAACTAACCTTAATTTTTTTGTGGATTTTTCAAGGACTGTAGTTAGGAAGAACAGACTCGATCTATAATACGAAAAACTTGAAAATCTCACCGAGAAACCTGGAGCTCTGATACCACTTTATAGAGGCAAAGGTGTCCCGTCTTTTGATGAGATGGTGATTATCGTTTCAGAGGAGTAGACTTTGACGATCCGACTATGTACGTGCGAGGACGTCGCGCCTTAGCAATCGCTAAACCAACTCCGAGAGGTTATTGACCATGCCGGAGCACGATCAACCTGACCACAAGGGTCTATTTCCTGCGAGCAAACCAAGAACAAGCAAGAAACTAAGATTGCAATCTGGATATTGCGAATATATGAAATTGAGGGGTTTTCTCGAAACCTACTCAGGCAAGGAAACATGAATCGGAAAATAGATGGATCTCGAAATCAAACCTAATATGAAAAGAACTCGGATTGGTGGTGGTTATATGGTGGTATATGGTAGCGGTGATGGAATATGGCAGTGGTGGTGGCATATGGCAGCGGTGATGGTATATGACAACGGTGGTGGTATATGGTAGCGGTGATGGTATATGGCAGCGGTGGTAGGATGGTGCAGCGCCAGCGTGAGAAACTATGACAGAACTCAAAACTCTAAAGTACTAGACGCTAAGACCAGCAACTTGACACGACGATGCAACCACAAATTCTACAAAGCAAAATACTGAAAACACTATGCAAAGGCTCAGACTGGTTCAGATATGATGAACTAACCCTATGTTTTTTGTGGTTTTTTCGCGGACCGTAGGTAGGAAGAACAGATTCGATCTATAATACAAAAAATTGTAAAATCTCACCGAGCAACCTGGAGCTCTGATACCACTTGATAGAGGCAAAGGTGTCCCGTCTTTCGATCAGATGGTGATTATCGTTTCGGAGGAGTAGACTTTGATGATCCGACTACATACGTGCGAGGACGTCCCGCCGTAGCAATCACTAAACCAACTCCGAGATGTTATTGACCACGCCGGAGCACGATCAACCTGACCACAAGGGTCTATTTCCTGCGAGCAAACGAAGAACAAGCAAGAAACTGAGATTGCAATCTGGATATTGTGAATATATGAAATTGAGTTTTTTTTTCCGAAACCTACTCAGGCAAGGAAACACGAATCGGAAAATAGATGGATCTCGAAAATAAACCTAATATGAAAAGAACTCGGATTGGTGGTGGATATATGGTGGTATATGGTAGCGGTGATGGAATATGGCAGCGGTGGTGGTATATGGCAGCGGTGATGCTATATGGCAGCGGTGGTGGTATATGGTAGCGGTGATGGTATATGGCAGCGGTGGTGGGATGGTGCGGCGGCGGCGTGAGAAACTATGACAGAACTCGAAACTCTAAAGGACTAGACACTAAGACCAGCAACTTGACACGACGATGCAACTGCAAATTCAACAAAGCAAAATACTGAACAGACTAGGCAAAGACTCAGACTGGTTCGGATATGATGAACTAACCCTAATTTTTTGTGGCTTTTTCGCGGACCGTACATATGAAGTATAGACTCGATCTATAATCTGAAAAACTATAAAATCTCACCGAGCAACCTGGAGCTCTAATACCACTTGATAGAGGCAAAGGTGTCCCGTCTTTCGATGAGATGGTTATTATTGTTTTGGAGTAGACTTTGACGACCCGACTACATACGTGCGAGGACGGCGCGCCTTAGCAATCGCTAAACCAACTCCAAGAGGTTATCGACCACGCCGGAGCACGATCAACCTGACCATGAGGGTCTATTTCCAGCAAGCAAACGAAGAACAAGCAAGAAACTGAGATTGCAATCTGGATATTGTGAATATATGAAACTGAGTTTTTTTTCCGAAACCTACTCTGGCAAGGAAACACGAATCGGAAAATAGATGGATCTCGAAAACAATCCTAATATGAAAAGAACTCAGATTGGTGGTGGATATATGATGGTATATGGTAGCGGTGATGGAATATGGCAGCGGTGGTGGTATATGGCAGCGGTGGTGGTATATGGCAGCGGTGGTGGTATATGGCAGCGGTGATGGTATATGGCAGCGGTGGTAGGATGGTGCGACGGCAGCGTGAGAAACTGTGACAGAACTCGAAACTCTAAAGGACTAGACGCTAAGACCAGCAACTTGACACGACGATGCAACCGCAAATTCAACAAAGCAAAATACTGAAAAGACTATGCAAAGGCTCAGACTGGCTCGGATATGATGGACTAAACCTAATTTTTTTTGTGGCTTTTTCGCGGACTATAGGTAGGAAGAACAGACTCGATCAATAATACAAAAAACTGTAAAATCTCACCAAGCAACTTGGAGTTCTGATAGCACTTGATAGAGGCAAAGGTGTCCCGTCTTTGAATGAGATGGTGATTATCGTTTCGGAGGAGTAGACTTTGACGATCCGACTACGTACGTGCGAGGACGTCGCGCCTTAGCAATCTCTAAACCAACTCCCAGAGGTTATTGACCACGCCGAAGCACGATCAACCTGACCACGAGGGTCTATTTCCTGCGAGCAAACGAAGAACAAGCAAGAAACTAAGATTGCAATCTGGATATTGCGAATATATGAAATTGAGGTTTTTTTTCCCGAAACCTACTCGGGTAAGGTAACACGAATTGGAAAATACATGGATCTCGAAAACAAACCTAATATGAAAAGAACTCAAATTGGTGGTCGATATATGGTGGTATATGGTTGCCGTGGTGGTATATGGCAGCGGTGATGGTATATGGCAGCGGTGGTAGGATGGTGCGGTGGCGTGAGAAACTATGACAAAACTCAAAACTCTAAAGGACTAAAAGCTAAGACCAGCAACTTGACACGAGGATGCAACCACAAATCCAAAAAAGCTAAATGATGAAAAGACTATGAAAAGGCTCAGACTAGTTCGGATATGATGAACTAACCCTAATTTTTTGTGGCTTTTTCGCGAACATTAGGTAGGAAGAACAACCTCGATCTATAATACGAAAAACTGAATCTCACCAAGCAACCTGGAGCTCTAATACCACTTGATAGAAGCAAAGGTGTCCCATCTTTCGACGAGATGGTGATTATCGTTTCGAAGGAGTACGCTTTGACGATCCGACTACATACATGCGAGGACGTCGCGCCTTAGCAATCGCTAAACCAACTCCGAGAGGATATTGACCACACCGGAGCACGATCAACCTGACCATGAGGGTCTATTTCCTTCGAGCAAACGAAAAACAAGCAAGAAACTGAGATTGCAATCTAGATATTGCGAATAAATGAAATGTTTTTTTTTCAAAACCTACTTAGGTAAGGAAACACGAATCAAAAAATACATGGATCTCGAAAACAAAACTAATATGAAAAGAACTAGGATTGGTGGTGGATATATGGTGGTATATGGTAGTGGTGATGGACTATGGCAGCGGTGGTGGTATATGGCAGCGGTCATGGTATATGGCAGCGGTGGTGGTATATGGCTGCAGTGGTGGTATATGGCAGCGGTGCTGGTATATGGCAGCGGTGGTAGGATGGTGCGGCGGCGGCGTGAGAGACTGTGACAAAACTCGAAACTCTAAAGGACTAGATGCTAAGACCAGCAACATGACACGACGATGCAACCGCAATTTCAACAAAGCAAAATACTGAAAAGATTATTCAAAGGCTTGGACTGGTTTGGATATGATGAACTAACCCTAATTTTTTTGTGACTTTTTCACGGACTGTAGGTAGGAAGAACAGACTCGATCTATTATACGAAAAATTGTAAAATCTCACCGAGCAACCTGAAGCTCTGATACCAGTTGATAGAGGCAATGATGTCCCGTCTTTTGATGAGATGTTGATTATTGTTTCGGAGGTCTAGACTTTGACGATCCGACTACGTACGTGCGAGGACGTCGCGCCTTAGCAATCGCTAATCCAACTCAGAGAGGTTATTTACCATGCCGGAGCACGACCAACCAGACCACGAGGGTCTATTTCCTATGAGCAAATGAAGAATTAGGAAGAAACTGAGATTACAATCTGGATATTGCTAATATATGAAGTTGAGTTTTTTTTCCGAAACCTACTCAGGGAAGGAAACACGAATTGGATAAGAGATGGATCTCGAAAACAAACCTAATATGAAAAGAACTCAGATTGGTGGTGGATATATGGTGGTATATAGTAGTGGTGATGGAATATGGCAGCGGTGGTGGTATATGGCAGCGGTGATGGTATATGGCAGCGGTGGTGCTATATGGCAGCAGTGCTGGTATATGGCAGCAGTGGTAGGATGGTGCGGCGACGACGTGAGAAACTGTGACAGAACTCGAAACTCTAAAGGACTAGATGCTAAGACCAGCAACTTAACACGACGATGCAACCGCATATTCAACAAAGAAAAATACTGAAAAGACTATGCAAAGGCTGAGACTGGTTCGGATATGATGAACTAACCCTAAATTTTTTTGTGGCTTTTTCGCGGACTATAGGTAGGAAGAACATACTCGATCTATAATACGAAAAACTTTAAAATCTCACCGACCAACCTGGACCTCTGATACCACTTGATAGAGGTAAAGGTGTCCCGTCTTTCGATGAGATGGTGATTATCGTTTCGGAGGAGTAGACTTTGACGATCCGACTACGTACGTGCGAGGACATCGCGCCTTAGCAGTCGCTAAACTAACTCTGAGAGGTTATTGACCACGCCGGAGCATGATCAACCTGACCACGAGGGTCTATTTCCTGTGAGCAAACAAAGAACAAGCAAGAAACTGAGATTGCAATCTGGATATTGCGAATATATGAAATTGAGTTTTTTTCCGAAACCTACTCATGCAAGGAAACATGAATCGGATAAGAGATGGATCTCAAAAACAAACCTAATATGAAAAGAACTGGGATTGGTGGTGGATATATGGTGGTATATGGTAGCGGTGATGGAATATGGCAGCGGTCGTGGTATATGGCAGCGGTGATGGTATATGGCAGCGGTGGTGGTATATGGCAGCGGTGCTGGTATATGGCAGCAGTGGTAGGATGGTGCGGCGGCGGCATGAGAAACTATGACAGAACTCGAAACTCTAAGGGACTAGACGCTAAGACCATCAACTTAACACGACGATGCAACCGCAAATTCAACAAAGCAAAATACCGAAAAGACTATGCGAAGGCTGAGACTGGTTCGGATATGATGAACTAACCCTAATTTTTTTGTGGCTTTTTCGCGGACTGTAGGTAGGAAGAACATACTCGATCTATAATACGAAAAAATTTAAAATCTCACAGAGCAACCTGGACCTCTGATACCACTTGATTGAGGCAAAGGTGTCCTGTCTTTTGATGAGATGGTGATTATCGTTTCGGAGGAGTAGACTTTGATGATCCGACTACGTACGTGCGAGGACGTCACGCCTTAGCAACCGCTAAACCAACTCCGAGAGGTTATTGACCATGCCATAGCATGATCAACCTGACCACGAGGGTCTATTTCCTACGAGCAAATGAAGAACAAGCAAGAAACTGAGATTGCAATCTGGATATTGCGAATATATGAAATTGAGTTTTTTTTCTGAAACCTACTCAGGCAAGGAAACACGAATCGGAAAATAGATGGATCTCGAAAACAAACCTAATATGAAAAGAACTCGGATTGGTGGTGGATATATGGTGATATATGGTAGCGGTGATGCAATATGGCAGCGGTGGTGGTATATGGCAGCGGTGATGGTATATGACAGCAGTGGTGGTATATGGCAGTGGTGGTGGTATATGGCAGCGGTGATGGTATATGGCAGCGGTGGTAGGATGGTGCGGCGGCGGCGTGAGAAACGGTGACAGAACTCGAAAATCTAAAGGACTAGACGCTAAGACCAGCAACTTGACACGACGATGCCACCGCAAATTCAACAAAGCAAAATATCGAAAAGACAATGCAAAGGCTCATACATGTTCGGATATGATGGACTAACCCTAAATTTTTTGTGGCTTTTTCACAGACTGTAGGTAGGAAGAACATACTCGATCTATAATATGAAAAACTGTAAAATCTAACCAAGCAACCTGGAGCTCTATTAGCACTTGATAGAGGCAAAGGTGACCCGTCCTTAGATGAGATGGTGATTATCGTTTCGGGGGAGTAGACTTTGACGATCCGACTACGTACGTGCAAGGACGTCGCACCTTAGCAATTGCTAAACCAACTCGAGAGGTTATTGACCACGCCGAAGCACGATCAACCTGACCACGAGGGTCTATTTCCTGCGAGCAAATGAAGAACAAGCAAGAAACTGAGATTGCAATCTGTATATTGCGAATATATGAAATTGAGGTTATTTTTCCGAAACCTACTCAGGCAAGGAAACACGAATCAAAAAATACATGGATCTCGGAAACAAACCTAATATGAAAAGAACTCAAATTGGTGGTGGATATATGGTGGTATATGGCAGCGGTGGTGGTATATGGCAGTGGTGATGGTATATGGAAGCGGTGGTAGGATGGTGCGGCGGCGGCATGAGAAACTGTGACAGAACTCGAAACTCTAAAGGACTAGACGCTAAGACCGGCAACTTGACACGACGATGCAACCACAAATTCAAAAAAGCAAAATACTGAAAAGTCTATGCAAAGGCTCAGACTATTTCGGATATGATGAACTAACCCTAATTTTTTTGTGGCTTTTTCACGGACATTAGGTAGGAAGAACAAACTCGATCTATAATACGAAAAACTCAATCTCACCGAGCAACCTGGAGCTTTAATACCACTTGATAGAGGCAAAGGTGTCCCGTCTTTCGATGAGATGGTGATTATCGTTTCGAAGGAGTAGACTTTGACGATCCGACTACATACCTGCGAGGATCTCGCGCCTTACCAATCGCTAAACCAGCTCCGAGCGGTTATTGACCATGCTGGAGCACGATCAACCTGACCACGAGGGTCTATTTCCTTCGAGCAAACGAAAAACAAGCAAGAAACTGAGATTGCAATCTAGATATTGTGAATATATGAAATTGAGGGTTTTTTTTCCGAAACCTACTCAGGCAAGGAAACACGAATCGGAAAATACATGGATCTCAAAAACAAACCTAATATAAAAAGACCTAGGATTGGTGGTGGATATAATGTTGTATATGGTAGCGGTGAAGGAATATGGCAGCGGTGGTTGTATATGGCAGCGGTGATGGTATATGGCAGTGGTGGTGGTATATGGCAGCAGTGGTCGTATATGGCAGCGGTGATGGTATATGACAGCGGTGGTAGGATGGTGCAGCGGCGGCGTGAGAAACTGTGACAAAACTCGAAACTCTAAAGGACTAGATGCTAAGACTAGCAACTTGACACGACGATGCAACCGCAAATTCAACAAAGCAAAATATAGAAAAGACTATGCAAAGGCTCAGACTGGTTCGGATATGATGAACTAACACTAGTTTTTATGTGGCTTTTTCGCGGCCTGTAGGTAGGAAGAACATACTCGATCTATAATACGAAAAACTTTAAAATCTCACCGAGCAACGTGGACCTCTGATACCACTTGATAGAGGCAAAGGTGTCCCGTCTTTCGATGAGATGGTGATTATCATTTCGGAGGAGTAGACTTTGACGATCCTACTACGTACATGCGAGGACGTCGCGCCTTAGCAATCACTAAACCAACTCCGAGAGGTTATTGACCACGCCGGAGCATGATCAACCTGACCACGAGGGTCTATTTCCTGCGAGCAAACGAAGAACAAGCAAGAAACTGAGATTGCAATCTGGATATTGCGAATATATGAAATTGAGTTTTTTTTGAAACCTACTCAGGCAAGGAAACACGAATCGGAAAATACATGGATCTCGAAAACAAACCTAATATGAAAAGAACTCGGATTGGTGGTGGATATATGGTGGTATATGGTAGCGGTGATGGAATATGGCAGCAGTGGTGGTATATGGCAGCGGTGATGGCATATGACAGCGGTGGTGGTATATGGCAGCGGTGGTGGTATATGGCTGCGGTGGTAGGATGGTGCGGCGGCGGCGTGAAAAACTGTGATAGAACTAGAAACTCTAAAGAACTAGATGCAACCGCAAATTCAACAAAGCAAAATACTGAAAAGACTATGCAAAGGATCAGACTGGTTAGGATGTGATGAACTAACCCTAATTCTTTGTGTGGCTTTTCACGGACTGTAGGTAGGAAGAACAGATCGATCTATAATAAGTAAAACTGTAAAATCTCACGGAGCAACCTGGAGCTCTGATACCACTTGATAGAGGCAAAGGTGTCCCGTCTTTCGATGAGATGGTGATTATCGCTTCAGAGGAGTAGACTTTGATGATCCGACTACGTACGTGCAAGGACATCGCGCCTTAGCAATCGCTAAACCAACTCCGAGAGGTTATTGACCACGCCGGAGCTCGATGAACCTGACCACGAGGGTCTATTTCCTGCGAGCAAATGAAGAACAAGCAAGAAACTGAGATTGCAATCTGGATATTGCGAATATATGAAATTGAGGTTTTTTTTGCTGAAACCTACTCAGGTAAGGAAACACGAATCGGAAAATAGATAGATCTCGAAAACAAACCTAATATGAAAAGAACTCGGATTGGTGGTCGATATATGGTGGTATATGGAAGCGGTGATGGAATATGGTAGCGGTGGTGGTATATGGTAGTGGTGATGGTATATGGTAGTGGTGGTGGTATATGGCAGCGGTGGTGGTATATTGTGTGGTGATGGTATATGGCAGCGGTGGTAGGATGGTGTGGCGACGGCGTGAGAAACTGTGACAGAACTCGAAACTCTAAAGACTAGACGCTAAGACCAGCAACTTGACACGATGATGCAACCAAAAATTCAACAAAGCAAAATACTGAAAAGACTATGCAAAGGCTCCAACTGGTTTGGATATGATGAACTAACCCTATTTTTTTGTGTGGATTTTTCACGAACTGTAGGTAGGAAGAACAAACTCGATCTATAATACGTAAAACTGTAAAATCTCACCGAGCAACCTAGAGCTCTGATACCACTTGATAGAGGCAAAGGTGTCCCGTCTTTCGATGAGATGGTGATTATCGCTTCAGAGGAGTAGACTTTGATGATCCAAATACATGCGTGCGAGGACGTCGCGCCTTAGCAATCGCTAAACAACCTCCAATAGGTTATTCACCATGCCGGAGCTCGATCAACCTGACCACGAGGGTCTATTTCCTACGAGGAAACAAAGAACAAGCAAGAAACTGATATTGCAATCTGGATATTGCAAATATATGTAAGTGTTTTTTTTTCTGAAACCTACTCAAGCAAGGAAACAAGAATCAGAAAATAGATGGATCTTGAAAACAAACCTAATATGAAAAGAACTAGGATTGGTGGTGGATATATGGTGGTATATGGTAGCGGTGATGGAATATTGCAGCGGTGGTGGTATATGGTAGTGGTGATGGTATATGGCAGTGGTGGTGGTATATGGCCGCGGTGGTGGTATATGGCAGCGGTGATGGTATATGGCAGCGGTGGTAGGATGGTGCAGCGGCGGCGTGAGAAACTGTGACAGAACTTGAAACTCTAAAGGACTAGACGCTAAGACCAACAACTTGACACGACGATGCAACCACAAATTCAACAAAGCAAAATACTGAAAAGACTATGTAAAGGCTCAGACTGGTTCAGATATGATGAACTAACCCTAATTTTTTTGTGGCTTTTTCATGGGCTGTAGGTAGGAAGAACAGACTCGATCTATAATACGAAAAACTGTAAAATCTCAGCGAGCAACCAACAGCTGTGATACCACTTGATAGAGGAAATGGTGTCCCGTCTTTCGATGAGATGGTGATTATCATTTCGGAGGAGTGGACTTTGACGATCCGACTACGTACGTGCGAGGACGTCGCGCCTTAGCAATCGCTAAACCAACTCTGAGAGGTTATTGATCATGCCGGAGCACGACCAACCTGACCACGAGGGTCTATTTCCTGGGAGCAAACAAAGAACAAGCATGAAACTGAGATTGCAATCTGGATATTGCGAATATATGAAATTGAGGTTTTTTCTTTGCGAAACCTTCTCAGGCAAGGAAATATGAATCGAAAAATAGATGGATCTCAAAAACAAACCTAATATGAAAAGAACTCGAATTGGTGGTGGATATATGGTGGTATATGGTAGCTGTGATGGAATATGGCAGCGGTGGTGGTATATGGCAGCGGTGATGGTATATGGCAGCGGTGGTGGTATATGGCAGCCGTGGTGGTATATGGCAGCAGTGATGGTATATGGCAGCGGTGGTAGGATTGTGCGGCGGCGGCGTGAGAAACTGTGAGAGAACTCGAAACTCTAAAGGACTAGACGCTAAGACCAGCAACTTGACACGATGATGCAACCGCAAATTCAACAAAGCAAAATACTGAAAAGACTATGCAAAGGCTCAGACTGGTTCGGATATGATGAACTAACCCAAAAAAAGTTTGTTGGTTTTTCACGGACTGTAGGTACGAAGAACAGACTCGATCTATAATACGAAAAACTATAAAATCTCACCGAGCAACCTGGAGCTCTAATACCACCTGATAGAGGTAAAGGTGTCCCATCATTCAATGAGATGGTGATTATCGTTTTGGAGGAGTAGACTTTGACGATATGACTACGTACGTGTGAAAACGTCGCGCCTTAGGAATCACTAAACCAACTCCGAGAGGTTATTGACCACGCCAGAGCACGATCAACCTGACCACGAGGGTCTATTTCCTGCGAGCAAAAGAAGAACAAGCAAGAAACTGAGATTGCAATCTGGATATTGCGAATATATGAAATTGAGTTTTTTTTGCCAAAACCTACACAGGCAAGGAAACATGAATCAGAAAATAGATGGATCTCAAAAACAAACCTAATATGAAAACAACTCGGATTGGTGGTGGATATATGGTGGTATATGGTAGCGGTGATGGAATACGGCAGCGGTGGTGGTATATGGTAGTGGTGATAGTATATGGCAGCGGTGGTGGTATATGGTAACGGTGATCGTATATGGCATCGATGGTAGGATGGTGCGGCGGCGGCGTGAGAAACTGTGAAGAACTCGAAACTCTAAAGGACTAGATGCTAAGACCAGCAACTTGACACGACGATGAAACCGCAAATTCAACAAAGCAAAATACTAAAAAGACTATGAAAAGGCTCAGACTGGTTTGGATATGAAGAACTAACCCTAAGTTTTTGTGGCTTTTTCACGGAAAGTAGGTAGGAAGAACAGACTCGATCGATAATACAAAAAATAGTAAAATCTCACCGAGCAACCTGGAGCTCTGATACCACTTGATAGAGGCAAACGTGTCCCCTCTTTCGGTGAGATGGTGATTATCATTTCGGAGGAGTAGACTTTGACGATCCGACTACGTACGTGCGAGGACGTCGCGCCTTAGCAATCGCTAAACCAACTCCGAGAGGTTATTGACCATGCCGGAGCACGATCAGCCTGACCACGAGGGTCTATTTCCTGCGAGCAAACGAAGAACAAGCAAGAAACTAAGATTGCAATCTGGATATTGCGAATATATGAAATTGAGAATTTTTTTTCGAAACCTACTCAGGCAAGGAAACACGAATCAGAAAATAGCTGGATCTCGAAAACAAACCTAAGATGAAAAGAACTCGGATTGGTGGTGGATATATGGTGGTATATGGTAGAGGTGATTGAATATGGCGGCGGTGGTGGTATATGGTAGGGGTGATGGTATATGGCAGCGGTAGTGGTATATGGCAGCGGTGGTGGTATATGGGAGAGATGATGGTATATGGCAGCGGTGGTATGATGGTGCGGCGACGGTGTGAGAAACTGTGACAGAACTCGAAACTCTAAAGGACTAGACACTAAGACCAGCAACTTGACACGACGATGCAACCACAAATTAAACAAAGCAAAATACTAAAAAAATTGTGCAAAGGCTCAGACTGGTTCGAATATGATGAACTAACCCCAATTTTTTTGTGGTTTTTTGCGGAATATAGGTAGGAAGAACAGACTCGATCTATAATACGAAAAACAGTAAAATCTCACCGAGCAACCTGGAGCTCTGATACCACTTGATAGAGGCAAAGGTGTCCCGTCTTTCGGTGAGATGGTGATTATCGTTTCGAAGGAGTAGACTTTGACGATCCGACTACGTACGTTTGACGACGTCGCGCCTTAGCAATCGCTAAACCAACTCCCAGAGGTTATTGACCACATTGGAGCATGATCAACCTGACCACGAGGGTGTATTTCCTGTGAGCAAACAAAGAACAAGCAAGAAACTGAGATTGCAATCTGGATATTCCGAATATATGAAATTGAGATTTTTTTTTCGAAACCTACTCAGGCAAGGAAACACGAATCGGAAAATAGCTGGATCTCTAAAACAAACCTAATATGAAAAGATCTCGGATTGGTTGTGGATATATGGTGGTATATGGTAGCGGTGATTGAATATGGCAGTGGTGGTGGTATATGGCAGCGGTGATGGTATATGGCAGCGGTGGTGGTATATGGCAGCGGTGGTTGTATTTGGCGGCGGTGATGGTTTATGGCAGCGGTGGTAGGATGATGCGGCGGCGGCGTGAGAAATTGTGACAGAACTCGAAACTCTAAAGGACTAGACGCTAAGACCAGCAACTTGACACGACGATGCAACCGCAAATTCAACAAAGCAAAATACTGAAAAGACTATGCAAAGGCTCAGACTAGTTCGGATATGATGAACTATCCCTAATTTTTTTGTGGCTTTTTCGAGGACTGTAGGTAGGAAGAACAGACTCGATCTATAATACGAAAAACTATAAAATCTCACCAAGCAACCTGGAGCTCTGATACCACTTGATAGAGGCAAAGGCGTCCCATCTTTCGATGAGATGGTGATTATCGCTTCGAAGCAGTAAACTTTGGCGATCCGACTACGTACATGCGAGGATGTCGCGCCTTACAATCGCTAAACCAACTCCGAGAGGTTATTGACCATGCCGGAGCAAGATCAGCCTGACCACGAGGGTCTATTTCCTGCAAGCAAATGAAGAACAAGCAAGAAACTGAGATTGCAATCTGGATATTGCGAATTTATGAATGTCACATCCCTAGCTTCTGGTGCTGCCTACCGTTTGCATCTTGCTAGCATCATGTTTAAATTTCTGAAACTTGAATTGAGGAATTTTGAAAGCCTCTAAATAAAAGTAGGGCAAAAAACCTAAAATCTCATTCATTGTTTCCAAAATGCTCTTCATAGATGTTTAATATTTTTGGCAAGGGTTTTGATCCAAACCAAAAATAATGAACATTTTACAAGGATTTATTTTTGGGACTTTGAATTTAAATCATTAGCTATTTGAATTTGAATTATATTCATCTAATTAGAATATAATTTCAAATACCCTTGAAATATTTTTATGAGCTTTTGGACAAGTCCATCCAGCAAAATAAAAATATTCAGAGGAGTTTTTGGCATTGTTTGAATTGTTTTAAATTTAAAACAGTGGCAAAAGATTAGATAAAAAACAGAAACAGAAAAAAGAATAAAAGAACAAAAACTCACCTGTGAAGCCCACCTGGCGGACCAAGTGGCTGGCCCAGCCCACCAGGCCACCCTTCTGTCATCTTCCTCCCCCTCGCCCTGAAGCAGCTCGGTGGCGCGCGCCCGAGAGCCCTCGGCCACCTCCTGCTTCCACCTGGGAGCCCCGGGCCTTCTACCAGCGCCACGGAGACGCCCGAAGACCCTGTCACCTCTCCCTCACTCGCTGCTCTCTCTCCCCTCCCCTGGCTCTCTCCCCCGAGCTCACCCGAGGGCCACCGTCGCTGCCGCTCGCCGCTGCCGCGCCCAGAGCCACTGCCCCGCTTCTCCATCGTGTCTAAAAGAACCGCCCCGTCGCCCTACTCCTCCTCGCCGAGACACACGGGTCGGGAAGCTCTGCTTCGTCCCGAACGCCGCCGTCTTCTTCCGTGGGATCCGGCGATCCCCGTCATCGCTCCGTCGACTGCAGGCCTTCCCCGAGCCCGACGAGCACTTCAATCGACACGCTGTGAGCCTCCGGTCATTTTCCCCCTAACGCCTCGTCCTTTTCCACACTGTGGCCGTCGTGTTCATTGAGGCCGAAGCTCGCCTCCGCTCGAGCTTGTCGCCGGCGTCGCTCCGGCGACCATTTGGTCATCCCGTGCTAACCAACATGCCCGCCGCATCGCGTAGTGCCTCGCTAGCGCCTCAGCTTCTGTGTTTGCACGCCGCAGCCCCAACCCTGCACATGGCCGAACTCCGGCCGCCGCCTTGGAGCTCGCCGTCGTTGGCTCCGGCCACGATAGACCCGGCCTCCACCACCACTAGATGCGCGCCTTCTAGATCTCTCCAACAAGCCCAAGAACGGCCTCGCCCGTGCCCCGTAGCGCGTTTCCGACGGCCGCCACCGTCTCGGGCCTCGCCGGCGTCGAGTCGCCGGCAGGTTTGACCCCGCTGACCCCGTTTGACCACGGGTGGGCCAGTTTGACCCCTGGGTCAATGACAGGTGGGGCCCAGCCCTGCTAATTAACTAGGATTAGTACCAAATGAATTTAGTTAAGCTAATCACACTGACATGCGGGACCCACTGTCAGGTTTGACCGGAACGTGACCTGTTGACCTGCTGATGTCACACTAACGTCAGGCTGAGGCAGTAAATCATTTATTGGATTTATTCTTTTTAGGAAATTCCAGAAAATACCACAAACTTCTAAAATTCATAGAAATTCAACCGTAGCTCCAAATCAAATAGTTTATATATGAAAAATGATCAGAAAAATCCAATCTATCCATTTGTACTATTTTCATGCATGTTAGTACAACTTATTCCTGCTGTTTAGGACAAATCATATAAATGGCATTTGAATTTCACATATGGAGTTTGGATTTGAACTTAGGGTTCAAACCAACTTCATTTAACTTTGTTGCTAGCTGCATTAGCTCAAAACAGCAGCATATTGCCATGCCACATTCATGCATCATATTGTTGCATTGCATTGATTGTGTTCTCCCTTGATTGCCGGTGTTTGTCCCCTCTCGATAGACGTGGTTCCGACGATGAGATCGATGACACCGATGAAGAGCTATATTATCTTCAGAAGTGCCAGGCAAGCAAAACCCCCTTGTTCATTCCGATACAATCCCACTCTCTCGCTCCTGCTCTCTTTTACTGCATTAGGACAACAACGATTCATCTGTTACTTGCTGCGGTAGCTGAACCCCTTTATCCTCTGCATGACCTGTCATTGCCACAGTAAATAGATGAAACCCACTAGCATGAGTAGGAGTTGTTTGAGCCCTGATGTGCCTACTCATTCATGCTTGTTTGTCATGCCTGCTACTGCTTAGAGTTGAGTCAGGTCTGATTCATCGGGGATGAATCAGAGGTGTGTGAACAAGTCCTACTTGTCTGAGCTAAGTGTGTGAACACGATTTGGTAAAGGTAGCGGTGAGAGGCCATGTAGGAGTACATGGTGGGTTGTCTCATTGCAGCCGTCCTTAGGAACTGAGTTCTGTGTTTGTGATCCATGACCAGCTACTACCACGCATTGGAATGCTTAAGTGCCCCTCTCAACTTATTAATCAACTTGAACTCTGTCCAGGAGTTGCAACTAGTTTCTGGTGTTTGTAGGTAGTGTTAGTAGTCTACCAAGTGGCACCCGGTACAGGTGGGCTTGGGACAGACTAGGCACAGTGGCACGATGTACCAAGTGGCACCCGGATGGTGGGCTTGGGAACCCTGCTCACACCGTTTGGGGCCGTGAGCGACACCCCTGCCGGATCTCCTTGCGGATGGAACCCGAATAGGCGATAAACCTGGACGAGAGACTTGTGTGATTAGTCAGGTCATGGCCGACACCCTCGTTGGGCTTCCGCTTGAAGGTTGCCGAGTACATGTCGTGTAAACGGCGGTAAGTGGTGAGAGCGTGTGTGAACAAGTACACCCCTGCAGGGTTAATATGATCTATTCGAATAGCCGTGTCCGCGGTAAAGGACTTCTGGGTTGCCTGTACAGTTCATAGACAAGTGAAAGTGGATACTCTAAAATACGCAAGATAAGCGTGAGTGCTATGGATGGCATTCTCGTAGAGAGACGGGAGCGGATCCATAGTGGTGTAATGATATGGTGAATATGTGGCCTCGTGTGCGCCACCTCAAAAGAGTTACTTGCAATCGTAGTTCAGGATAGCCACCGAGTCAAAGCTGGCTTGCTGCAGTTAAACCCCACCATCCCCTTGTTGATAATGATGCATATGTAGTTAGATCTGATGTAGGTCTTGCTGGGTACATTTGTACTCACGTTGCTTAATTTATGTTTTTGCAGAGAGACTTCAGTCTCGCTAGTAGTACCGCGTGGACTTCGACGTTTAGCTTGTTACCTCAACTACGATCTTGTGCCCTTGGCAGGATCTGGTAGATAGTCAGGCTTCTCAGCCTTTTTCATTTGTAGATGTCTGTACTCAGACATGTTAAGCTTCCACTTGTGCTTTGACTTGTATGCTCTGAATGTTGGGTCATGAGACCCATGTTTGTAATATCTCGCTCCTCGGAGCCTATTGAATAAATACTTGAGTCGTAGAGTCATGTTGTGATGCCATGTTGCATTTGCACATATCGAGCATATTATGTGTATGTTATTGAAATGCTTGGTATGTGTGGGATCTGACTATCTAGTTGTTTATCCTTAGTAGCCTCTCTTACTGGGAAATGTCTCCTAGTGTTTCCACTGAGCCATGGTAGCTTGCTACTGCTCCGGAACACTTAGGCTGGCCGGCATGTGTCCTTCTTCGTTCCTGTGTCTGTCCCCTCGGGGAAATGTCACGCGATGAATTCCGGAGTCCTGTTAGCCCGCTACAGCCCGGTTCACCGGAGTCCTGCTAGCCCAGTGCTACAACATAGATTCACTCGCTGATGACCGACACGTTCGTTGTTGGGTCATGTATGTCTGTCCCTGTAAGTTAGTGCCACTTCGGATTCACGACTAGCCATGTCAGCCCGGGTTCTTTGTCATATGGATGCTAGCGGCACTATCATATACGTGAGCCAAAAGGCGCAAACGGTCCCGGGCCAGGTAAGGTGGCACCCGTGGGAATACCGTGCGTGAGGCCGCAAAGTGATATGATGTGTTACATGCTAGATCGGTGTGACTTAGGATCGGGGTCCTGACAGCTTTGGTATCAGAGCTTGACTGCCTGTAGGATTACCAAGCCAAACTGGTCGAAGTTGAGTCTAGAAATTCTTTAGTTATATAAGGGAATTGATTGTGGTTGGGAACGTAAGGCTCTTTTTACTCCTTATCGCTTATGCCTTCTGATCCGAGTCATCTTATCTTTCCTACGGGGTTAAGGAACTAGGCTTTCTCTTCTTTCTATTGGATCACGTGTTACTAATCCGTAGACTTATAGGATCGTTGGTTTCAAGCCTCAGTTAAGTTCCTACTACTTCCGTATGTTAATTGTTGATCTCGAACCCTTGATATTGTGCTTCTGAGTGGCTATGCCACCATTTTGTAGGATGTCTTAAATCCTTTAGAGCATTTACAGCCGTTGTGCTGTCCGAGTCGTCCCAGGTTTCTAAACAATCTGGTGCATTTGCAAAATCCTTTCCCTCCGTTTTTGATGTTCTTTTAGGCCAGGTTAATCACACTAATTGTTGAGTTGAGGTATTCTATTGCCTCGACATTTATGTTGGAGCTATTATTATGACCCTAGGTATCTTAGAGTACCACCTAGTAAGCTAGCCATGATTTGTGTTCCCAGTGTGATGATTCTGGCCTTTATTCTCGAAAGCATCCCGCGATGCCACTTAGTAGTAGGTATTCTACTCCTTGGGTTTTGAACCCGAGATTCACCCTACTTACCTAGTGTTGATAGTGTTTGCTAGTTCCTTTAGGATATTAGTAACCTTTGCGATAGTCCTCGAGGTCCGTGGTATATTGTTCTTCCAAATACCATGAACCATTATGGCAGAAGTTTGTTGGATCAAAAGATCACAACAGGAGTGCCCTCTATGAGTTCTCCATTCTATATTGCGACTCTGCCAGTTCTACTTTTCTGCATGGGTTATTCGGAAGAAACTTGTTGAACTTGTTTCGACATACTAACCTATGCATCCACAACTCAGAAAGTTATATGTTCCTTGAGTTGTTCTCTTTAGCTGTGTTCTGACCCCGTCTATCATTTGATAGTCAAGAGTATGCGTGCAATCGTTCATCGATGTTTATTATTCTTGTGTTCCGTCAAGCCATTCTATCCCAGAATGACTAGGAGAAATGAACTCCAGTACCTCATCCATATCTAGGATTGGGTCAAAGTAGTCATACTCCGCAGATCAAATACTAATCCAGTTTTGGTTCTGTTCTACCCTGAAGTATTACCCTCTTTATGTCAAGAAAGTCACAGGAATTACACATCATCTTATGAATTCTTGGTGCAGTGATACTTCTCACCCTCATTATTCATTTCTTGGCTCCCGCGTTGTTGCAACCGGAATGCTGACAAGTGAACCGTGATGTGTGAAAGCTATACTCCTAGCAACTCCATTGCTTGGTAGTTAAAGGACAATAATTTCATTCTTAGCATGTTGGTTCCTGAATCATCATTCTAAGATAGATTGTGCTACCTAGTCCTTATCCTCGGTGCACTCTTCTATCAATGAGTTAGGATTGTGTCAATCCCTCGCTCTGTTGATCATATCGTCTTGCTCTGAAAAGCAAGATTGCTCCCGAGCTTAATAACATATCGGTGGTTCGTGACTTTCCAAATATCTTCTTGGAAGTGCTACCAGGTTTTCACCTAACCGCTATGTTAAGTTCGTGATCAAGTTGGTTTCTTGTAAACCACCCCTTCTCCAAGAATCTGTGTGGGATACCCTGAGCTAGTTGGTCAAGCTAAACAACAACTTGGAGAGCTGGAAGATAAAAGCTTGTCCGACTTAGTTCATGTTAAGGGATATCTTGTATGTATGTTGAAGAAAGATCATATCTTCATCAATTGGTCCCTGTGATTAGTTGTTGGACCTATTATCTTATCAAAACCTTCATTTGAGTGTGGGCCATTGTCAAATCGAGTTAGAACCAACGATATTCGTAATGTTGTCTTACTCGTGGTTGATTCCTCGAACATACACCATTACATCTTTGGTCTGACCAATACCATCACATTGTTCACATAGTGGTGGAAGTCCAGTGATATGGAAATTCTGATGAGTTGCTGTTGAGCCCATCAGCAGCATTTTGTCTCCTCCATGATTTGTGTTGAACATCCAGTTGGTGTTGGAAACTTGTGTAAGCATTTTCTTCATGCCCCGTTCATGAAGTATATGTTGGGATGAAAGAAGTGACTTCCTCTCATTCATGTGCATTCGATCCAAGTTGCCGCCGTGAATTGAGAAAGTTAGTTTTGCTTCCCCTGGAATCGTCCCAAGTCAGTCATGCATGTGCGAAGTATTCTATGGTTTGGTAGATTAATTAACTTCACTCCATGCGTAATTCCTAGCACCCCAAGCCACTGATTGATTCGTTCAAGGATAAGAAGTTCAAATGCTATTCCCGAAGGGCCCAGAATGACATGCACATGACTTCGTTATCTCAATGATGGTTCCACCTGAACTCGGTAGTGTTTTATTATAAGACTACCATGTGGTCATGCCTGTCTGGGACAATGTGTTCACAGGTGGGTAGCAGAGCCAGCTCATGTTTTGGAGCTTACTACCGTAGTCCATTCCCCGGGAATCTCGCAACGTCATCTCGTCGATTTATGTTGCAAACTTTCATTTTTCTTCCTAGACTTGATGAGTCTGGATTATTCTGGCACCAACCAGATCTGAATCTCAGGCAAATATGATGGTTGGAACGTTTCCCAGGAACTATAATAATGGTCTCTCTGTAACCCGGTAAAGTGGATGTCATGGCCAACACACCCAGCCGGAAGACCTCTTGTTGTAGTATCTTGATCGAGGAAGTTGGCCACCTCCCCATAAGGATTTCGTAGGATTTACTCCCTAGTTGTTCTCTATGGATTTTTGTGTTCCCGAATTCCGAGCTTTTACTTGATGTTCTAGATATCAAACCATATCTATGAATGGGATACACTAGCACATCAAGGAGAACTTTAGAAGCGGAGTGCTAAATGTCTCTCGGCCGATCATCCAGATTTTGTTTCCTTGGCATTGCTAGGGTGAAATCTGAGAAAGTGTTGTCTTCCTTTCCATCTGCATCCTCCATCATTATTCATCATGGTAGCATGTTGTTGTACTAACATTCTTTTCATAGATGTTGGTAGAACTATGATGATTATGGAATTGCTCAAGTTCTTGAGAGCACGCACAAGCGCTAGGTGTTATCATCGGCACTAACTGGGATTGCTCCTAGTTTCCTCGGTTAAGCTATAACTTTTCAAACAGTGGACCCACTCTCTACTATCGAGCTTTTCCCCAGTTACTAAAATCATTCCTTGTGTTGTTTTCAACAAGGTAATCCACATCATCCATTCTAATTCGGGTATGCCATTCTACCGAACCCATCCAAACGATCGCTCGAGAATTGCCTTAGGCTGGTATAAAGAGTTTCAATGATCTCTAAACCAAAGGTAATTCTTTTTGCCACTTAAGGGATATTCCTACGTGTTACCTTCCCTAAGGTGCCCCATTATGGTATCATGGCAATTCAACTCCTCGCTACATTGACAACCGATCACCACATTCTTAAGTCTGGAATTGTTGTCTACTTAGAGAACCCTCGTCATCTGTCTCACTCCATTTCTTCAGATGTATGATTCGTGTCTCAGCTCGAGAGATGTGTCAATGTCTCATCCCATGAATTGATCCTGAGTTGTTCGGTCTTCGAGAAGATCGATTCTTCTAGAGTTTTCCTTTCCTTTTCTTGTCATGTTAGTTGGAGTTCTCAGAGCAAGACAACGAGACAAGATGGTGATCGATTCAACATTCTGATGAAGTGCCACCTGGATCATGAAGATTATGTTAGTTTGCGTTCCCCCTTCATCCTACCCTACGCTTGAATCTCGGGATGAGATTCTTGTTTAGTGGGGGCGAGTTGTCACATCCCTAGCTTCTGGTGCTGCCTAGCGTTTGCATCTTGCTAGCATCATGTTTAAATTTCTGAAACTTGAATTGAGGAATTTTGAAAGCCTCAGAATTTAAATAAAAGTAGGGCAAAAACCCTAAAATCTCATTCATTGTTTCCAAAATGCTTTTATAGATGTTTAATATTTTTGGCAAGGGTTTTGATCCAAACCAAAAATAATGAACATTTTAAAAGGATTTATTTTTGGGACTTTGAATTTAAATCATTAGCTATTTGAATTTGAATTATATTCATATAATTAGAATATAATTTCAAATACCCATGAAATATTTTTATGAGCTTTTGGAAAAGTCCATCTAGCAAAATAAAAATATCCAGAGGAGTTTTTGGCATTGTTTGAATTGTTTTAAATTCAAAACAGTGGCAAAAGATTAAAAAAAACAGAAACAGAAAAAACAATAAAAGAACAGAAACTCACCTGTGAAGCCCACCTGGCTGCCCAAGTGGCCGGCCCAGCCCACCAGGCCACCCTTCTGTCGTCTTCCTCCCCCTTGCCCCGAAGCAGCTCGGTGGCGCGCGCCCGAGAGCCCTCGGCCACCTCCTGCTTCCACCTGGGAGCCCCGGGCCTTCTACCAGCGCCACAGAGACGCCCGAAGACCCGGTCCCCTCTCCCTCACTCGCTGCTCTCTCTCCCCTCCCCTGGCTCTCTCCCCCGAGCTCACCCGAGGGCCACCGTCGCCGCCGCTCGCCGCTGCCACGCCTAGAGCCACTGCCCCGCCTCTCCATCGTGTCTAAAAGAACCGCCCCGTCGCCCTACTCCTCCTCGCCGAGACACACGGGTCGGGAAGCCCTGCTTTGTCCCGAACGCCGCCGTCTTCTTCCGTGGGATCCGGCGATCCCCGTCGTCGCTCCGTCGACTGCAGGCCTTCCCCGAGCCCGACGAGCACTTCAATCGACGCGCTTTGAGCCTCCGGTCATTTTCCCCCTAACGCCCCGTCCTTTTCCACACCGTGGCCGTCGTGTTCATTGAGGCCGAAGCTCGCCTCCGCTCGAACTTGTCGCCGGCGTCGCTCCGGCGACCATTTGGTCATGCCGTGCTAACCAACATGCCCGCCGCATCGCGTAGTGCCTCGCTAGCGCCTCAGCTTCTGCGTTTGCACGCCGCAGCCCCAACCCCGCACATGGCCGAACTCCGGCCGCCGCCTTGGAGCTCGCCGTCGATGGCTCCGGCCACGATAGACCCGGCCTCCACCACCACTAGATGCGCGCCTGCTAGAGCTCTCCAACAAGCCCAAGAACGGCCTCGCCCATGCCCCGTAGCGCGTTTTCGACGGCCGCCACCGTCTCGGGCCTCGCAGGCGTCGAGTCGCTGGTGGGTTTGACCCCGCTGACCCTGTTTGACCACGGGTGGGCCAGTTTGACCCCTGGGTCAATGACAGGTGGGGCCCAGCCCCCCTAATTAACTAGGATTAGTACCAAATGAATTTAGTTAAGCTAATCACACTGACATGCGGGACCCACTGTCAGGTTTGACCGGACCGTGACCTGTTGACCTGCTGACGTCATACTGACGTCAGGCTGACGCAGTAAATCATTTACTGGACTTATTCTTTTTAGGAAATTCCAGAAAATACCACAAACTTCTAAAATTCATAGAAATTCAACCGTAGCTCCAAATCAAATAGTTTATATATGAAAAATGATCAGAAAAATCCAATCTATCCATCTGTACTGTTTTCATGCATGTTAGTACAACTTATTGCTGCTGTTTAGGACAAATCATATAAATGGCATTTGTATTTCACATATGGAGTTTGGATTTGAACCTAGGGTTCAAACCAACTTCATTTAACTTTGTTGCTAGCTGCATTAGCTCAAAACACCAGCATATTTCCATGCCACATTCATGCATCATATTGTTGCATTGCATTGATTGTGTTCTCCCTTGATTGCCGGTGTTTGTCCCCTCTCGATAGACGTGGTTCCGACGATGAGATCGATGACACCGATGAAGAGCTATATTATCTTCAGAAGTGCCAGGCAAGCAAAACCCCCTTGTTCATTCCGATACAATCCCACTCTCTCGCTCCTGCTCTCTTTTACTGCATTAGGACAACAATGATTCATCTGTTACTTGCTGCGGTAGCTGAACCCCTTTATCCTCTGCATGACCTGTCATTGCCACAGTAAATAGATGAAACCCACTAGCATGAGTAGGAGTTGTTTGAGCCCTGATGTGCCTACTCATTCATGCTTGTTTGTCATGCCTGCTACTGCTTAGAGTTGAGTCAGGTCAGATTCATCGGGGATGAATCAGAGGTGTGTGAACAAGTCCTACTGTGTGTGAGCTAAGTGTGTGAACACGATTTGGTAAAGGTAGCGGTGAGAGGCCATGTACGAGTACATGGTGGGTTGTCTCATTGCAGCCGTCCTCAGGAACTGAGTTCTGTGTTTGTGATCCATGACTAGCTACTACCACGCATTGGAATGCTTAAGTGCCCCTCTCGACTTATTAATCAACTTGAACTCTGTCCAGGAGTTGCAACTAGTTTCTGGTGTTTGTAGGTAGTGTTAGTAGTCTACCAAGTGGCACCTGGTACAGGTGGGCTTGGGACAGACTAGGCACAGTGGCACGATGTACCAAGTGGCACCCGGATGGTGGGCTTGGGAACCCTGCTCACATCGTTTGGGGCCGTGAGTGACACCCCGGCCGGATCTCCTTGCGGATGGAACCCGAATAGGCGATAAACCTGGACGAGAGACTTGTGTGATTAGTCAGGTCGTGGCCGACACCCTCGCTGGGCTTCCGCTTGAAGGTTGCCGAGTACATGTCGTGTAAACGGCGGTGGGTGGCGAGAGCGTGTGTGAAGAAGTACACCCCTGCAGGGTTAATATGATCTATTCGAATAGCCGTGTCCGCGGTAAAGGACTTCTGGGTTGCCTGTACATTTCATAGACAAGTGAAAGTGGATACGCTAAAATACGCAAGATAAGAGTGAGTGCTATGGATGGCATTCTCGTAGGAAGACGGGAGCGGATCTATAGTGGTGTATTGATATGGTGAATATGTGGACTCGTGTGCGCCACCTCAAAAGAGTTACTTGCAATCGTAGTTCAGGATAGCCACCGAGTCAAAGCTGGCTTGTTGCAGTTAAACCCCACCATCCCCTTGTTGATAATGATGCATATGTAGTTAGATCTGATGTAGGTCTTGCTGGGTACATTTGTACTCGCGTTGCTTAATTTATGTTTTTGCAGAGAGACTTCAGTCTCGCTAGTAGTACCGCGTGGACTTCGACGTTTAGCTTGTTACCTCAGCTACGATCTTGTGCCCTCGGCAGGATCTGGTAGATAGTCAGGCTTCTCAGCCTTTTTCATTTGTAGATGTCTGTACTCAGACATGTTAAGCTTCCACTTGTGCTTTGACTTGTATGCTCTGAATGTTGGGTCATGAGACCCATGTTTGTAATATCTCGCTCCTCGGAGCCTATTGAATAAATACTTGAGTCGTAGAGTCATGTTGTGATGCCATGTTGTATTTGCACATATCGAGCATATTGTGTGTATGTTATTGAAATGCTTGGTATGTGTGGGATCTGACTATCTAGTTGTTCATCCTTAGTAGCCTCTCTTACCGGGAAATGTCTCCTAGTGTTTCCACTGAGCCATGGTAGCTTGCTACTGCTCCAGAACACTTAGGCTGGCCGGCATGTGTCCTTCTTCGTTCCTGTGTCTATCCCCTCGGGGAAATGTCACGCGATGAATTCCGGAGTCCTGTTAGCCTGCTACAGCCCGGTTCATCGGAGTCCTGCTAGCCCAGTGCTACAACCTAGATTCACTCGCTGATGACTGACACGTTCGTTGTTGGGTCATGTATGCCTGTCCCTGTAAGTTAGTGCCACTTCGGATTCACGACTAGCCATGTTAGCCTGGGTTCTTTGTCATATGGATGCTAGCGGCACTATCATATACGTGAGCCAAAAGGCGCAAACGGTCCCGGGCCAGGTAAGGTGGCACCCGTGGGAATACCGTGCGTGAGGCCGCAAAGTGATATGATGTGTTACATGCTAGATCGGTGTGACTTAGGATCGGGGTCCTGACAATGAAATTGAGTTTTTTTTCCAAAAACTACTCAGGCAAGGAAACACGAATCAGAAAATAGATCGATCTCGAAAACAAACCTAATATGAAAAGAACTCTGATTGGTGGTGGATATATGGTGGTATATGGTAGCGGTGGTTGAATATGGCGGCGGTGGTGGTATATGGCAGGGGTGATGGTATATGGCAGCGGTAGTGGTATATGGCAGCGGTGGTGGTATATGGCAGAGATGATGGTATATGGCAGCGGTGGTATAATGGTGCGGCGGCGGCGTGAGAAACTGTGACAGAACTCGAAACTCTAAAGGACTAGACGCTAAGACCAGCAACTTGACACGATGATGCAACCACAAATTCAACAAAGAAAAATACTAAAAAAACTATGCAAAGGCTCAGACTTGTTCGGATATGATGAACTAACCCCAATTTTTTTGTGGCTTTTTCGCGGAATGTAGGTAGGAAGAACAGACTCGATCTATAATACGAAAAACAGTAAAATCTCACCAAGCAACCTAGAGCTCCGATACCACCTGATAGAGGCAAAGGTGTCCCGTCTTTCGGTGAGATGGTGATTATAGTTTCGGAGGAGTAGACTTTGACGATCCGACTACGTACGTGCGAGGACGTCGTGCCTTAGTAATTGCTAAACCAACTCCGAGAGGTTATTGACCACGCCGGAGCATGATCAACCTGACCACGAGGGTGTATTTCCTGTGAGCAAATGAAGAACAAGCAAGAAACTGAGATTGCAATCTGGATATTGCGAATATATGAAATTGAGATTTTTTTTCAAAACCTAATCAGGCAAGGAAACACGAATCGGAAAATAGCTGGATCTCGAAAACAAACATAATATGAAAAGAACTCGGATTGGTGGTGCATATATGGTGGTCTATGGTAGCGGTGATGGAATATGGCAGTGGTGGTGGTATATGGCAGCGGTGATGGTATATGGCAGCAGCGGTGGTATATGGCAGCGGTGGTGGTATATGGTAGCGGTGATGGTATATGGCAGCGGTGGTATGATGGTGCGGCGGCGGTGTGAGAAACTGTGAAAGAACTAGAAACTCTAAAGGACTAGACGCTAAGACCAGCAACTTGACACGATGATGCAACCGCAAATTCAACAAAGCAAAATAACAAAAAGACTATGCAAAGGCTCAGACTGGTTCGGATATGATGAACTAACCCTAATTTTTTTGTGGCTTTTTCACGGACTGTAGGTAGGAAGAACAGACTCGATCTATAATACGAAAAACTGTAAAATCTCACTGAGCAACCTGGAGCTCTGATACCACTTGATAGAGGCAAAGGTGTCTCGTCTTTTGATGAGATGGTGATTATCGTTTCATAGGAGTAGACTTTGATGATCCGACTACGTACGTGCGAGGACGTCGTGCCTTAGCAATCGCTAAACAACTCCGAGAGGTTATTGACCATGCCGCAGCACGATCAACCTGACCACGAGGATCTATTTCCTGCGAGCAAACAAAGAACAAGCAAGAAACTGATCTTGCAATCTGGATATTACGAATATATGAAATTGAGGTTTTTTTTCTAAACCTACTTAGGCAAGGAAACACGAATCAGAAAATAGATGTATCTCGAAAACAAACCTAATATGAAAAGAACTCGAATTGCTAGTGGATATATGGTGATATACGGAAGCGGTGGTGTGATACGTCTCCAACGTATCTATAATTTTTGATTGTTCCATGCTATTATATCACCCCTTTTGGATGTTTATGGGCTTTATTTTACACATTTTTATCATTTTTGGGACTAACCTACTAACCGGAGGCCCAGCCCGTATTGCTATTTTTTTGTCTATTTCAGTATTTCGGAGAAAAGGAATATCAAACGGAGTCCAAACAGAATGAAACCTTCGGGAGCGTGATTTTTGGAACGAACGTGATCTAGAGGACTTGGAGTGCAAGTCAAGAAGCAGCCGAGGCTCCCACGAGATAGGAGGGCGCGCCCCCTGTCTCGTGGGCCCCTCGGGCGTCCACCGATGTACTTCTTCCTCCTATATAAGCCTACGTACCCCAAAAACATCCAGGGAGCAAACGAAACACAATTTCCACCACCGTAACCTTTTGTATCCATGAGATCCCATCTTGGAGCCTTCGCCGGCGTTCTCCCGGAAGGGGGAATCGACCATGGAGGGCTTCTACATCAACATCCTTGCCCCTCCGATGAGTTGTGAGTAGTTTACTACAGACCTACGGGTCCATAGTTATTAGCTAGAAGGCTTCTTCTCTCTTTTTGGATCTCAATACAAAGTTCTGCCCCTCTCTTGTGGAGATCTATTCGATGTAAACTCTTTTTGCGTGTGTTTGTCGAGATCCGATGAATTGTGGGTTTATGATCAAGTTTATCTATGAATAATATTTGAATCTTCTCTGAATTCTTTTATGTATGATTGAGTTATCTTTGCTAGTCTCTTCGAATTATCAGTTTGGTTTGGCCTACTAGATTGATCTTTTATGCCATGGGAGAAGTGCTTAGCTTTGGGTTCAATCTTGTGGTGTCCTTACCCAGTGACAGAAAGGGTTGCAAGGCACGTATTGTACTGTTGCCATCGAGGATAACAAGCTGGGGTTTATATCATATTGCTTGAGTTTATCCCTCTACATCATGTCATCTTGCTTAATGCGTTACTCTGTTCTTATGAACTTAATACCCTAGATGCAGGCAGGAGTCGGTCGATGTGTGGAGTAATAGTAGTAGATGCAGGCAGGACTCGGTCTACTTGTTATGGACGTGATGCCTATATACATGATCATGCCTAGATAATCTCATAATTATTCACTTTTCTATAAATTGCTCGCTAGTAATTTGTTCACCCATAGTAATACTTAGGCTATCTTGAGAGAAGCCACTAGTGAAACATATGGCCCCCGGGTCTATCTCTTATCATATTTGCTTCCAATCTACTCTTATTTGCATCTTTACTTTTTGCATCTATATTATAAAATACCAAAAATATATTTATCTTATCATACTATCTTTATTAGATCTCACTTTCGCAAGTGGCCTTGAAGGGATTGACAACCCCTTTATTGCGTTGGTTGCGAGTTCTTTGTTTGTTTGTGTAGGTGCGTGGGACTTTTGAGGAGCCTCCTACTGGATTGATACCTTGGTTCTCAAAAACTGAGGGAAATACTTACGCTACTTTGTTGCATCACCCTCTCCTCTTCGAGGAAAACCAACGCAAGCTCAAGACGTAGCAAGAAGGATTTCTGGCGCCGTTGCCGGGGAGGTCTTCGCTCAAGTCAAGACATACCAAGTACCCATCACAAACCCATCTCCCTCGCATTTACATTATTTGCCATTTGTCTCTCGTTTTCCTCTCCCCCACTTCACCCTTGCCGTTTTATTTGCCCTCTCTTTCCCAATCTCCTCCTCTCTTTTCGCTTGCCTTTTTCTGTTTGCTTGTGTGTTGGATTACTTGTTGCCATGGCGCAATATAATACCAAATTGTGTGATTTCTAGAATACCAATAATAATGATTTCCTTAGTACTCCGATTTCTCCTCTTAATGATGTTGAGTCTTGTGAAATCAATACTGCTTTGCTGAATCTTGTTATGAAAGATCAATTTGCCGGCCTTCCTAGTGAAGATGCCGCTACTCATCTAAACAACTTTGTTGATTTGTGTGATATGCAAAAGAATAAAGATACGGATAACAATATTTTCAAATTGAAGTTATTTCCGTTTTCACTTAGAGATCGTGCTAAAGTTTCATTTTCGTCTTTGCCTACAAATAGTATTGATTCTTGGAACAAGTGCAAAGATGCTTTTATCTCTAAGTATTTTCCTCCCGCTAAGATTATCACTCTTAGGAACGATATTATGAATTTTAAAGAACTTGATCATGAGCATGTTGCCAAATCTTGGGAAAGAATGAAATTTATGCTTCTCAATTGCCCTACTCATGGTTTGAATTTATGGATGATCATACAAAAAATTTATGCCGGTTTGAACTTTGCTTATAGAAATCTCTTAGATTCGTCCGCGGGAGGCATGTTTATGGAAATAACGTTAGGAGATGCTACAAAACTTCATGATAATATTACGGCTAATTATTCTGAATGGCACACCGAAAGATCTTCTAGTAAAAAAGTGCATGCTATAGAAGAAATCAATGTTTTGCGTGGAAAGATGGATGAACTTATGAAATTGTTTGCTACTAAAGATACTCCTCTTGATCCCAATGATATGCCTTTGTCTTCCTTTATTGAGAATAATAATGAATCTATGGATGTGAATTTTGTTGGTAGGAATAGTTTTGGAAACAATGCTTATAGAGGAAACTTTAATGCTAGACCGTTCCCTAGTAATTCCTCTAATAATTATGGAAATTCCTACAATAATCCTTATGGTAATTTTAATAACATGCCCTCTGATTTTGAGAATAGTGCGAAAGAATTTATGATTTCTCAAAAGAATTTTAATGCTTTGCTTGAAGAAAAATTGCTCAAAGTTGATGATTTGGCTAGGAACGTTCATAGACTTTCGCTTGATGTTGATTCTCTTAAACTTAGATCTTCTCCTCCTAAGCATGATATCAATGAGTCTTTAAAAGCAATGATAATTTCCATTGACGAGTGCAAGGAAAGAACCCCTAGATTGCATGCTAAAAAAGATAGCTTTATAAAAGCGTGTTCTTCTAGTTTCCTTGAAACTAATGATGAGGATCTTAAAGTTATTGATGCATCTCCTAGATCTATGTTTTGCAATATGAATTTTGATAATTATGGGACTGATGATGAATCAACCTTGCCTAGAAGGCGTCCCAAGAATTCGGAGTTTTTAGATCTTGATGCTAAATTTGGTAAAAGTGGGATTGGAGAGGCCACAACGTTAAATAGCGTTGAACCCACTATCTCGGATTTCAAGGAATTTGATGATGATAATTGTTCTTTAGAAGGTTGTATTTCCTTGTTGCAATCCGTTGTTAATTCTCCTCATGCTTATAGTCAAAATAAAGCTTTTACCAAACATATTGTTGATGTCTTGATACAATCTCATGATGAAAAACTTAATTTGGAAGTTTCTATACCTAGAAAACTTAATGATGAGTGGGAACCTACTATAAAGATTAGAATTAAATATCATGAGTGTTTTGCTTTGTGTGATTTGGGTGCTAGTGTTTCCACGATTCCGAAAACTTTATGTGATATTCTAGGTTTCCATGATCTTGATGATTGCTCATTAAATTTGCACCTTGCGGATTCCACCATCAAAAAGCCTATGGGAAGGATGAATGATGTTCTTATTATTGCAAATAGAAATTTGGTGCCCGTAGATTTTATCGTTCTTGATATAGATTGCAATCTTTCTTGCCCTATTATTCTTGGTAGACCTTTCCTTAGAACGATTGGCGCGATTATTGATATGAAGGAAGGGAATATTAGATTCCAATTACCATCAAATAAAGGCATGGAGCACTTTCCAAGAAAGAAAGTCAAATTACCTTATGAATCTATCATGCGGGCTTCTTATGAATTTACTGCCAAAGATGGCACTCGTTAGATCTATCTTCGCTTTTATGACTAGCTAAGGGCGTTAAACGATAGCGCTAGTTGGGAGGCAACCCAATTTTTCTTTATGTTTTTTGTTTTTGCTCCTGTTTAGTAATAAATCTTGCATCTACCTTCTGTTTAGATGTGCTTTTATCTTTTAATTAGTGTTTGTGCCAAGTAGAACCTATAGGATAACTTACGATGATAGTTGATTTGATTTTGCTGAAAAACGAGAAACTTTGCACGCACGAATATAATTTTTTTAAATCACAGAAACGTAATTTTGCGTTGATTCTTTTTGATTCTGTTCAATAAACAAATTTTACAGGACTTCCTATTTTTGTAGGATTTTTAGAGTTCCATAAGTTTGCGTTAGTTACAGCTTGCTATAGACTATTCTGTTTTTGACAGATTCTGTTTTTCGTGTGTTGTTTGCTTATTTTGATGCATCTATGGCTAGTAAAATAGTTTATAAACCATAGAGAAGTTGGAATACAGTAGGTTTAACACCAAAATAAATAAAGAATGAGTTCATTACAGTACCTTATGTGGTGGTTTTGTTTTCTTTCACTAACGGAGCTTATAAGATTTCCTGTTGAGTTTTGTGTTGTGAAGTTTTCAAGTTTTGGGTAAAGCTTTTATGGACTATGGAATAAGGAGTGGCAAGAGCCTAAGCTTGGGGATGCCCAAGGCACCCCAAGATATTCAAGAATAGCCAAAAGCCTAAGCTTGGGGATGCCCTGGGAAGGCATCCCCTCTTTCGTCCTCGTTCATTGGTAACTTTACTTGGAGCTATATTTTTATTCGCCACATGATATGTGTTTTGCTCGGAGCGTCGTGTATTAGTCTTTGTTTTTTAGTTTACCACAATCATCCTTGCTGTACACACCTTTTGGGGGAAGCCTATTTTATTAGGAATTTGCTACAATACTCTATGTGCTTCACTTATATCTTTTGAGTTTGATAATTTTTGCTCTAGTGCTTCACTTATATCTTTTAGAGCACGGCGGTCGCTTATTTTTGAAGAAATTGCTAGTCTCTCATGCTTCACTTATATCTTTTTGAGAGTCTTTTAGATCAACATGGTATTTTCTATGGTTACAAAGTTGGTCCTAGAATGATGAGCATCCAAGTTGGGTATAATTAAAACTATCATAGAAAAAGAATTGGATGCTATGATCAATTTGATGCTTGATAATTGTTTTGAGATATAAATGTAGTAATGTTAGGGTCATGCTAGTGGGTAATTATGAAATTGAGAAATACTTTTGTTGATGTTGGCAAGTCTCGCAGCATGCACGTACGGTAAAAGTTGTGTGACAAATTTGTTGCATGAGGTGCTCTTTTGATTGTCTTCCTTATGAGTGGCAGTGGGGACGAGTGATGGTCTTTTCCTACCAATCTATCCCTCTTGGGGCATGCGTAGTAGTAATTTTCTTCGAGGGCTAAGTAGACTTTTGCAATAAGTACATGAGTTCTTTTTGACTAATGTGAGTCCATGGATATACGCACACTCATCCTTCCACTTTGCTAGCCTTTATTATTACCGCGCAACTTTCGCCGGTATCATGAACCCTTTATTTACCTTGCTCAAAACAGCCACCATACCTATCTATTATGGCAATTCCATAGCCATTCCGAGATATATTGCCATTCCACTTTCCACTATTCCGTTTATTATGACACGTTCCATCATTGTCATATTGCTCTTTGCATGATCATGTAGTTGACATCGTATTTGTGGCAAGGCCACCTTCATAATTTTCATACATGTCGCTCTTGATTCATTGCATATCTCGGTACACCGCTGGAGGCATTCATATAGAGTCATATCTCGTTCTAGCTTTGAGTTGTAATTTTTGAGTTGTAAATCGATAGAAGTGTGATGATCTTCATTATTAGAGAATTGTCCTAGTGAGGAAAGGATGATGAAGACTATGATTCCCCCACAAGTCAGGATGAGACTTTGGACTTTAAAAAAGAAGAAAAGAAAAAAAAGAAAAAAAAGAAAGGCCAAATAAAAAAAGAAAAAAGAAGAAGAAAAGAAGAAAAAGAGAAAAAAATAAAATGAGAGAAAAAGAGAGAAGGGACAATGCTACTATCTCTTTTTCCACACTTGTGCTTCAAAATAGCACCATGATCTTCATGATAGAGAGTCTCCTATGTTGTCACTTTCATATACTAAGTGGGAATTTTTTATTATAGAACTTGGCTTGTATATTCCAATGATGGGCTTCCTAAAAATGCCCTAGGTCTTCGTGAGCAAGCGAGTTGGATGCACACCCACTTAGTTTCTTTTGTTGAGCTTTCATATATATATATATAGCTCTAGTGCATCCGTTGCATGGCAATCCCTACTCACTCACATTGATATCTATTAATGGGCATCTCCATAGCCCGTTAATACGCCTAGTTAATGTGAGACTATCTTCTCCCTTTTTGTCCTGACAACAACCACCATATACCACCATAGTGTTATGTCCATGGCTTGCGCTCATATATTGCATAAGAGTTGAAAAGGCTGAAGCACATTAAAAAGTATGAAACAATTGCTCGGCTCGTCATCGGGGTTGTGCATGATGGGAGTATTTTGTGTAATGGAAATGAAGCATGGCCTAACTATATGATTTTGTAGGGATAAGCTTTCTTTGGCTATGCTATTTTGATAGGACATGATTATTTGTTAGTATGCTTTGAAGCATTATTATTTTTATGTTTTATAATATTTTATTTTGAATCATTTGGATCTGAACATTCATGCCACAATAAAAAAAATTACATTGAGAATTATGCTAGGTAGCATTCCACATCAAAAATTTCTTTTTTATCATTTACCTACTCGAGGACGAGCAGGAATTAAGCTTGGGGATGCTCGATACGTCTCCAACGTATCTATAATTTTTGATTGTTTCATGCTATTATATTACCCCTTTTGGATGTTTATGGGCTTTATTTTACACATTTATATCATTTTTGGGACTAACCTACTAACCGGAGGCCCAGCCCGTATTGCTGTATTTTTGCCTATTTCAGTATTTCGAAGAAAAGGAATATCAAACGGAGTCCAAAAGGAATGAAACCTTCGGGGGCGTGATTTTTGGAACGAACGTGATCCAAAGGACTTGGACTGCAAGTCAAGAAGCAGCCAAGGCTCCCACGAGATAGGAGGGCGCCCCCCCTATAGGGCGCGCCCCCTATCTCGTGGGCCTCTCGGGCATCCACCGACGTACTTCTTCCTCCTATATAAGCCTACGTACCCGAAAAACATCCAGGGAGCAGACGAAACAAAATTTCCACCACCGTAACCTTCTGTATCCGCAAGATCCCATCTTGGAGCCTTTGTCGGCGTTCTACCGGAGGGGGAATCGACCACGAAGGGCTTCTACATCAACATCCTTGCCCCTCCGATGAGTTGTGAGTAGTTTACTACAGACCTAGGGGTCCATAGTTATTAGCTAGATGGCTTCTTCTCTCTTTTTGGATCTCAATACAAAGTTCTCCCCCTCTCTTGTGGAGATCTATTCGATGTAAACTCTTTTTGCGGTGTGTTTGTCGACATCTGATGAATTGTGGGTTTATGATCAAGTTTATCTATGAATAATATTTGAATCTTCTCTGAATTCTTTTATGTATAATTGAGTTATCTTTGCATGTCTCTTTGAATTATCAGTTTGGTTTGGCCTACTAGATTGATCTTTCTTGCCATGGGAGAAGTGCTTAGCTTTGGGTTCAATCTTGCGGTGTCCTTACCTAGTAATAGAAAGGGTTGCAAGGCATGTATTGTATTGTTGCCATCAAGGATAACAAGATGGGGTTTATATCATATTGATTGAGTTTATCCCTCTACATCATGTCATCTTGCTTAATTCATTACTCTGTTCTTATGAACTTAATACTCTAGATGCGTGCAGGAGTCGGTCGATGTGTGGAGTAATAGTAGTAGATGCAGGCTGGAGTCGGTCTACTTGTTACGGACGTGATGCCTATATACATGATCATGCCTAGATAATCTCATAATTATTCGCTTTTCTATCAATTGCTCGCCAGTAATTTGTTCACCCACCGTAATACTTATGCTATCTTGAGAGAATCCACTAGTGAAACCTATGGCCCCCGGGTCTATCTCTTACCATATTTTCTTCCAATCAACTTTTATTTGCATCTTTACTTTTTGCATCTATATTATAAAATACCAAAAATATATTTATCTTATCATACTATCTTTATTAGATCTCACTTTCGCAAGTGGCCTTGAAGGGATTGACAACCCCTTTATTACGTTGGTTGCGAGTTCTTTGGTTGTTTGTGTAGGTGCGTGGGACTTTTGAGGAGCCTCCTACTGGATTGATACCTTGGTTCTCAAAAACTGAGGGAAATACTTACGCTACTCTGCTGCATCGCCCTCTCCTCTTCGAGGAAAACCAACGCAAGCTCAAGACATAGCATGGTGGTATATGGCAGCGGTGATGGTATATGGCAGTGGTGGTGGTATATGGCAGCGGTGGTGGTATATGGCAGCGGTGATGGTATATGGCAGCAATGGTAGGATGGTGCGACGGCGGCATGAGAAACTGTGACAGAACTCGAAACTCTAAAGGACTAGACGCTAAGACCAGCAACTTGACACCACGATGCAACCGCAAATTCAACAAAGAAAAATACTGAAAAGACTATGCAAAGGCTCAGACTGGTTCGGATATGATGAACTAACCCTAATTTTTTTTTGTGAATTTTTCGAGGACTGTAGGTAGGAAGAGTAGACTCGATCTATAATACGAAAAACAGTAAAATCTCACAGAGCAACCTGGAGCTCTGATACCACTTGATAGAGGGAAAGGTGTCCCATCTTTCGATGAGATGATGATTATCGTTTCGGAGGAGTAGACTTTGACGATCCGACTACGTACGTGCGAGGACGTCGCGCCTTAGCAATCGGCAAACCAACTCCGAGATGTTAGTGACCATGCCAGAGCACGATCAACCTGACCATGAGGGTCTATTTCCTGTGAGCAAATGAAGAATAGGCAAGAAGCTGAGATTGCAATCTAGATATTGCGAATATATGAAATTGAGGTTTTTTCCCGAAACCTACTCAGGCAAGGAAACACGAATCGGAAAATAGATGGATCTCGAAAACAAACCTAATATGGGAAGAACTCGGATTGGTGGTGCATATATGGTGGTATATGGTAGCGGTGATGGAATATGGCAGCGGTGGTGGTATATGGCAGCGGTGGTGGTAAATGGCAGCAGTGATGGTATATGGCAGCGGTGGTGGTATATGGCAGCGGTGGTGGTATATGGTAGCGGTGGTAGGATGGTTATGCAGCGGCGTGAGAAACTGTGACAGAACTCGAAAGTCTAAAGGACTGGATGCTAAGACCAGCAACTTGACACGATGATGCAACCGCAAATTCAACAAAGCTAAATACCGAAAAGACTATGCAAAGGCTAAGACTGGTTCGGATATGATGAAGTAACCCTAATTTTTTGTGGCTTTTTCACGGACTTTAGGTAGGAATAACAGACTCGATCTATAATATGAAAAACTGTAAAATCTCACCAAGCAACCTGGAGCTCTGATACCACTTCATAGAGGCAAAGGTGTCCCGTCTTTCGGTGAGATGGTGATTATCGTTCCAGAGGAGTAGACTTTGACGATCCAACTACATACGTGCGAGGACGTCATGCCTTAGCAATCGCTAAACCAACTCCCAGAGTTTATTGACCATGCCAAAGCATGATCAACCTGACCACGAGGGTCTATTTCCTGCGAGCAAACGAAGAACAAGCAAGAAAATTAGATTGCAATCTGGATATTGCAAATATATGAAATTGAGGGTTTTTTTCGAATCCTACTCAGGCAAGGAAACACGAATCGGAAAATAGATGGATCTCAAAAACAAACCAAATATATGAAAAGAACTCAGATTGGTGGTGGATATATGGTGATATACGGTAGCGGTGATGGAATATGGCAGCGGTGGTGGTATATGGCAGCGGCGATGGTATATGGCAGCGGTGGTGGTATATGGCAGCGGTGATGGTGTATGGCAGCGGTGGTAGGATGGTGCGGTGGCGGCGTGAGAAACTGTGACAGAACTCGAAACTCCAAAGGACGATGACGCTAAGACCAGCAACTTGACACGACGATGCAACCGCAAATTCAACATAGCGAAATACTGAAAAGGCTATGCAAAGGTTCAGACTATTTCGGATGTGATGAACTAACCCTAATTTTTTGTGGCTTTTTTCGCGGACTCTAGGTAAGAAGAGTAGACTCGATCTATAATACGAAAAACAGTAAGGTCTCACCGATAAACCTGGAGCTCTAATACCACTTCATAGAGGCAAAGGTATCCCGTCTTTCCATGAGATCGTGATTATCGTTTCAGAGGAGTAGACTTTGACAATCCGACTACGTATGTGCAAGGATGTCGTGCCTTAGCAATCGCTAAACCAACTCCGAGAGATTATTGACCACGCCGGAGCACGATCAACCTGACCACGAGGGTCTATTTACTGCGAGCAATTGAAGAACAAGCAAGAAACTGAGATTGCAATCTGGATATTGCGAATATATGAAATTGAGGTTTTTTTCCGAAACCTACTCAGGCAAGGAAACACGAATCGGGAAATAGATGGATCTCAAAAACAAACCTATTATGAAAAGAAGTCGGATTGGTGGTGGATATATGGTGGTATATGGTAGCAGTGATGGAATATGGCAGCGGTGGTGGTATATGGCAGCGGTGATGGTATATGGCAGCGGTGGTGGTATATGGCAGCGGTGGTAGGATGGTGCGGCGGCGGCGTGAGAAACTGTGACAGAACTTGAAAATCTAAAGGACTAGATGCTAAGACGAGCAACTTGACGTGACGATGCAACCGCAAATTCAACAAAGCAAAGTTTCAGACTGGTTCGGATATGATGAACTAACCCTAATTTTTTTGTGGTTTTTTCACGTACTGTAGGTAGGAAGAACAGACTCGATCTCTAATACGAAAAATTATAAAATCTCACCAAGCAACCTGGAGGTCTAATACCACTTTATAGAGGCAAAGGTGTCCCGTCTTTCGATGAGATGGTGATTATCGTTTCAGAGGAGTAGACTTTGACGATCCGACTACGTACGTGCGACGATGTTGCGCCTTAGCAATCGCTAAACCAACTCTGAGAGGTTATTGACCATGCCGGAGGACGATCAACCTAACCACGAGGTTCTATTTCGTGCGAGCAAAAGAAGAACAAGCTAGAAACTAAGATTGCAATCTGGATATTGCAAATATATGAAATTGAGGTTTTTTTAAACCTACGCAGGCAAAGAAACACGAATTGGAAAATAGATGGATCTCGAAAACAAACCTAATATGAAAAGAACTCGGATTGGTGGTGGATATATGATGATATATGGTAGCGGTGATGGAATATGCCAACGGTGTTGGTATATGGCAGCGGTGATGGTATATGGCAGCGGTGGTGGTATATGGCAGCGGTGGTGGTATATGGCAGCGGTGATGGTATATGGCAGCGGTGGTAGGTTGGTGCGGAAGTGGCATGAGAAACTGCGACAGAACTCGAAACTCTAAAGGACTAGACGCTAAGACTAGCAACTTGACACGACGATGCGACCGCAAATTCAAGAAAGCAAAATACTAAAAAGACTATGCAAAGGCTCAGACTTTTTCGGATATGATAAACTAACCCCAATTTTTTGTGGCTTTTTCGGGAACTGTAGGTAGGAAGAACAGACTCGATCTATAATACGAAAAACTGTAAAATCTCCCTGGAGCTCTGATACCACTTGATAGAGGCAAAGGTGTCCAGTCTTTCGATGAGATGATGATTATAGTTTTGGAGGAGTAGACTTTGACGATCCGACTACGTACGTGCGAGGACATCACGCCTTAGCAATCGCTAAACCAACTCTGAGAGGTTATTGACCATGACGGAGCACGATCAACCAGAGTACAAGGGTCTATTTCCTGCGAGCAAACGAAGAACAAGCAAGAAACTGAGATTGCAATCTGGATATTGCAAATATATGTAATTGAGGTTTTTTTCCGAAACCTACTCAGGCAAGGAAACACGAATCGTAAAATAGAAGGATCTCGAAAACAAACCTAATATTAAAAGAACTCACATTGATGGTCGATATATGGTGGTGTATGGTAGCGCTGATGGAATATGGCAGCGGTGGTGGTATATGGCAGCGGTGATGCTATATGGCAGCGGTGGTGGTATATGGCAGTGGAGGTGGTATCTGGCAGCGGTGATGGTATATGGCAGCGGTGGTAGGATGGTGCGGCGGTGGCGTGTGAAACTGTGACAGAACTCAAAACTCTAAAGGACTAGACGCTAAGACCAGCAACTTGACACGACGATGCAACCGCAAATTTAACAAAGCAAAATACCGAAAATACTATGCAAAGGCTCAAACTGGTTCGGATATGATGAACTAACCCTAATTTTTTGTGGCTTTTTCACGGTCTGTAGGTAGGATGAACAGACTCGATCTATAATACGAAAAACTATAAAATCTCACCGAGCAACCTGGAGCTCTGATACCACTTGATAGAGGCAAAGTTGTCCCGTCTTTCGATGAGATGGTGATTATCGTTTCGGAGGAGTAGACTTCGACGATCCGAATACGTACGTGCGAGGACGTCGCGCCTTAGCAATCGCGAAACCAACTCTGAGAGGTTATTGACCACGCCGGAGCACGATCAACCTGACCACGAGGGTCTATTTCGTGCGAGCAAACAAAGAACAAGCAAGAAACTGAGATTGCAATTTGGATATTGCGAATATAAGATGAAAGCTTTATTGATCAAGATGAAAGCTTTATTGATCAACCTGACCACCGTTCAACACAAACGAAGTACGCGCAGTTGCAGCTATGGCGAACTTTTAATTGAAGCAAAACCCAAAGTCTAAAAGGTGCCCTAAGGGTTGTATATATGGAGGAAGAGGGGGAGATTTCGTGGCCCTTGGTGGAGGGGTCTTAAACCAACCCTATCTCTTGTTTCCCCACACATACGGACTCTAAAAATAGCCTATACTTATGTATTTCGAAATTACATGGGCCTAGCCCAATAATAAGGTGATGCAACACCTAGAATAGCCTCTGGATGAAAGTTATAAAGTAGCATCTTGTATATTTCGTCCAAGGCTTCATGCACTCATTATGGTGGCTTCAACGTCCTGAAATCATCACTTGTAACTCTGTTCTTGTTCCCCTTGCACATGCCATCATCTCCAAGCTTGTTTTTGCTCCAATGTCCATCCTTCTCCAAGCTAGGCCCTTCATTTGTAAACAAAACAAATGTATCCAATTTAGGCAGCATCATATTCTCATGAACGTTAGAATCATTACCAAGAAACGAAAGTACCTGGTAATTTAATTGGCGTGTGCGAGCTCTAGTAATTGGTCCATTATGTATAGCAGCAAGGGCTGTGGGTGTAACAATGGTATTGATGTCCTCATCGGCGCTAGCGGGCGCAGAGGAGGCAATTTCCTCTTTGGTGTTAGGGAGGCAAGGATGGGCATCGGTTCCCAAGGAATCTGGCAAAGTTTCCATTCCGGTGCAACAAGACTAATGCGGAGCATCCCTAAGTCATCCCCATGGACGTACCTACATCTCCCTCGACACCACTTGGACCCATGACAAGAGCTCGAGCAAAGGCTATCGAAGATAAGGTGAACTCGATCCTCTCCGAACTACCTCTCTCTACACAATAGACATGGCTACTACCTCATGCGGAGAC
The DNA here is from genome assembly GCF_018294505.1 of Triticum aestivum. Classification (NCBI taxonomy): domain Eukaryota; kingdom Viridiplantae; phylum Streptophyta; class Magnoliopsida; order Poales; family Poaceae; genus Triticum; species Triticum aestivum. The sequence continues at coordinate 347,727,613 of NC_057801.1, forward strand.
TCTGTGTGTGATTAAGTGCTTGAAGGAGAGCCACGGAATAGCTACATTCAATTGCCAAGACGGCAAGGACACCAAGCAGGGAGATCAAGCGGCCCGGACATAAGACCACTCCTAGGTCCCGGACGACCGAGCCCTTCCGGACGTCCGGCCCCTCCCCAACGGAACCAAAATCATGGAAATCCAAGGAAGTCCGGATGACCGTGCTAGCGACCATAGAATGGAATCTGCGGACATCCGAAGACCCACGGACGTCCAAGACACCGCGAGCCTCCGGACGACCTGCGCCTCACGGACGTCCGGACCCTGGCTGCGTCCACTTGTGGGCTGATGCCCTTGTACCCCTTCACTTCGCCCCTCATTTGCACTATGACTATAAATAGACCTCTCCCACCTCCTAGCTAGGGTTGGCATTGGTTTAGCTCATTTGTGAGATAGAGCCTCGCTCATCCATCCGGATCTACTCCTCGTGAGGGAACGACACCTCCATCCGGAGAAGATCCACCTGGATTCAAGACCTCCATCCAGAGAAGACCCTATCAAGACCTCCTCACAGAGAAGAACCGGTTACCCTTTGTATTGTTCCTTCTTGGACTTGGATCTTGTATCTCTACTTGTGTTTCGATGATCTAGCGCATGTGTAACTTTTATTCTTGTTGGTTGAGTGTTTTTCTCTTGTTCCCCTCCTCGTGTTCTTCGTGTTCCTCATAGGGATCCTCTCCAAACGTGAAAGATTGGCCCCTAGGGTTCTGCCCTACATCATCTTGGTATCATGAGCCACGTCGATCACGTTTTTGGAGCCCCTACCCTGTGTTTTCTAGCTTGATTTTGTTGTTTTTGTCCTAAATCCGAAAATCCTGACCAAAAATAGCCCCAAAAATTTTATTGTGATTTGTTGGTGTGTTGAAATTTTGTTGGATTTGGTCCATGGATTTGTGTTGCCACGTGTGGATCTAGCTTTCCCCACCCTCCCCACCCTTCTCCGTCCACAAATCCGCTCGAATTCGACATGACAACTTCCCTCCACCTCAAAATTGAGCAGTTCATCCCGTGCCCGATTTTTGCCCAGGCACCGGACGACCGGACCCCGCCGGACGTCCGACGACCGGAGGACCGTGACACTCCGGACGTTCGATCAACTCTGACGAAACGGAAAGTTTCCAGTTCGGCCACCACCACTTCCCCACCTTCCACCACATATTCCAAACCCTCATACCACCATAGCTGCCCACATACACCACCATCATCCACCAATACCTCCTATGACGATTTTGACATGTTTTGGTATTTGAGATTTTTAGTTGTGGTTCCCGTGTCCTATTGTGTTTCGGCTATATAGGTACGGTTCGACATCATCATCACGATCGCTCATCTTCGCAAAGGACTCATCATCGCCAAGGACGGTAACCTCGACGACATCTTTGGCATACCTTGCAATTGCATTGATCACCACATAGCCTTACTTTTGCGTTGCTTACCCATCGAGACTAGCCATTGAATATTGCTGGCAATGTGACTTGTGCACATTAGTGTTCATACTCCATAGCATACATACCATACCATAGTGGTGCATATCTTGGCATCCTCTTTTGTGACACAAGGTTGTCATCGCATACACAATTGCTATCTTGGTTCATGAAGTTTTGCATGAGAAAGATGGTGCGGAGCATCCTTCGGTCATCCCCATGGATCTACCATCGTCTCACCAAGCACCAAGAGGACCCATGACAAGATCTAGAGCTAGAGCTCTCGAGACCGAGGTGACTTCTTTCCTTAGTGATATCTCATATGACCCTCTCAAGACATGGCTACTACCTAAGTCCGGAATGTTGTCCATGATTAGGTACCAAGAGGACCCTTCTGACGATGCACATGAAGATGGTCGAGACCCCAAGCCCATGGAAGAAGAGAACCAACGGGAGAAGGCGAGAACAGCTTCCAGGCACCGGATATCCGGCCATGGCCCCGGACATCCGGCCCCTAGAGATCTTCCCCACAGCTAGGTGACTGCAGTAGAAGCTATAGGGCCCGGACATCCGGCGTCCGTCCCGGACATCCGGCCCTCCTCACCGGAAATCCGGCCTCTAGCCCGGAAATCTGGACATGGCATCCATGGAGCACAGAAGGTTTCCCCATCTGCCCGGACATCCGGCCGTCACCCCGGAGATCCTGCGCCTCCCGAAGCCCCGGACATCCGGCTCCCCCGCCCAGACATCCGGCCCCGTCCATCCAGAGAGCAGCCCGGCCGTCTCCACCAGCCCGGACATCTGGCCCCTCACGAGCGACCGGACATCCGGCGCGTCGCCCGGCCATCCGGCCTTTCCTGTCTGCGAACAGTGTAAGGGCCAAGGCCCATGTACCTCCCTTCGCTCCTAGAATATATATACTCCATCCCCACCTACGTATTAGGGTTAGCATTGGTTTAGCTCATTTGAGATAGATCATTGCTCATCCGTACCGGATCTACTCCTCGTGAGGGACCGCACCTCTTCGGAGAAGAACCACCCGGATTCAAGGCCTCCATCCGGAGAAGACAATCAAGACCTCCTCACGGAGAAGAACGGTTACTCTTGTATTGTCCCTTGTTGACTTTGGATCTTGTGTTACTTTGTACCTTGATGATCCAGCACTTGTGTGATCTATTTCGTGCCAGTTAAGTGTTTCTCTTGTTTTCCCCCATGATTTCCCTCATGTTCTTCCGCGCATTCTTCGTGTTTCCTGTAGGGATCCTCTCCAAACATGAAAGATCGGCCCATAGGGTTTCGCCCTACATCATCTTGGTATCATGAGCCACGTTGATCACGATTTTGGAGCCCCTAGCCCGTGTTTTCTAGCTTGATTTTGTTGTTTTCGTCCTAAATCCGAAAATCCCCACCAAAAATAGCCCCAAATTTTTTTTTGTGATTTGTTGGTGTGATCAAGTTTTGTTGGATTTGATCCATGGATCTGCTTTGCATCGAGTGGATCTAGCTTTTACCCACTTTCTCCGCGATTTCCATCCACAAATTCCTCTGGATTTTGCCCCAGAGTTGCCCTTTTTCCCGTGGAGTTCATCCCGGACATCCGCCATAAGCCCTCGGACATCCGGCATCCCGGACATCCGGCCGCTGGCCCAGACATCCGGTCCCTGGCAGTAGCAACTCCATCCCCCGTGCCCATTTCCGCATAGTTTCGCTCAATTTTGCCCCAGTGCCCGCGCATACTTCCGCATACCTCCACCGCTTTCCACAAGCACCAGTACCGCTCACCGCTACCTCCTATGACCATTTTGATCCGTTTTGGTCTTTGAGATTTTGGGTTGTGGTTTCCCGTGTCCTATTGTGTTTTGGCTATATAGGTACGGTTCAACGTCAACACCACCACCGCTCATCTCCATTGACTACTCATCATCGCCAAGGACGGTAACTTCATCGACATCTTTGTCATAGCTTGCAATTGCATTGATACCCACATGGCCTTACTTTTGCGTAGCTTACCCATCGAGACAAGCCATTGAGTATTGCTGGCAACATGACTTGTGAACATTAGTGATCATACTCCATAGCATACATACCATACCATTGTGGTGTATATCTTGGCATCAACTTTTGTGTCACAAAGTTGTCATAGAATACACAATTGCTATCTTGGTTCGTGAAGTTTTGCATCAGAAAAGAGCTCAAAAGTGAAAGAGCCAACCAAGCTTTTAAGCAAAGAGGAAAGATAAGCAATGAGATTATAAGCAAGAACCATAGCATCATACTACATTAAGATTGTCATATCGTACCATCTTGGATCATATCACCGAAATACCATACATATAGCATACTTGGGATCGAGGTCGTTGCATTTTTGCCTAGTAGGTTGTGCACAAGTTCCGTATCCGCCTATTGTGCAATCGTGCTAGCGCCTCTCGTGTATTGTGCAATAAGAGCATTTTCATGGATTCCACATTTTGGCTCACTTTTGGTTTGCACAATCCCACTTATCTATTTGCGTGTGTGTTTCCATGTACCACTACTTGCTTGGTCTACTTGTTGCATTTGCAAATTTGTGAATCTTTTCCAACATTATTGAAGCTCACTTACAATTGCATCAAATTTTGTGCCACCATCCTAACCAAGCTCCACCATAAGGTTTTACTTGTGTCGGTGTGAGAACCGACAAGAATTGGTACCAATAGTGCTATTTCATTGTCCACATTTGAATGAACTTGATTCATCGTCAACATCGGTCAAGGTACATTGGTATAAGTACTTCTCCTTCTACCACTCACATTTTGCTTGGAATGATGGATACGCCAAGTACTTCTACCAACCCACTATTCATCGAGCAAGACGACGACATGTCATCATTCGTCACAAAGAGCCACCTCTTTGGTGCGCAACAAGTGTTTCATCAAGAGCAACAAGCTATGACCGACCGCATCGACAACCTCGCCACCGAATTGCGACTCTCCGAGCAACATACAAACGACTACTTCGACAACAAGCTCGATGCTCACAAGCAAGATAATGATGCAAGGATGGACGAGATCCACGCCTTGTTGGTGAACCGTCATCCTTCAACTTCTTCATACTCAAACGAATCCGCTCTAGTCGACACTCGGACGACACCTTCTCCGGCTCAAGTACACCAACGTCAAACACTGTTCGACGAGCTGCATGTCAAGACCGTCATGCATCTCACAATCCTCTACATGACAAGCATTCACAAGAGCAAGTCGACGAGCAAGTACTTCGTCCTCAACCACACCAAGTCGCTTTTTCTCAAGCTCAAGAACGACAACGTCTATGCCGCCAAGAGGAAGAACGAGCGTGTCTACATCAAGAGGAATAAGACGGCGAGGCTCAATGTCTTCAACAACAACAACGTGAAGCGCAAGCTCTTGAGGCGCAACATGCCCTTCAAGAATCAAATCAAGCCATTGCCAACCGCAACCGAGATCGGCGCAATCAAGAGGAAGCACTTCGTGAAGAAATCCAAGAGCGGAACTACCAACCGCGAGTGCAACGTAAAGTTCCTCAAGCTCCTCCACAAGCTCGTCAAGCTCCTCCACAACCTCAAGTTTAACAAGAGCAAGTTGATCATGGACTGTGTCCACGCCAAGAGCAACATGAGGATGACTACCCTCACCGTCGAGGGCATCATCATCACCATCGCAATGAAGAGCTAAAGTTTACAATGCCCAAGTTCAGTGGAAGAAATGATCCGGAAGAATACCTCTCATGGGCATTGAAGGTCGACAAAATCTTTCGGTTGCACAACTATGAGGAAGAGAAGAAGATCGCTATGGCATCACTTGAGTTCCAAGACTATGTGCTAATATGGTGGGAACAAGTCCTTGAGCGCCGAGAAGCAAGAGGTGAACCTCCAATCACCACTTGGGCTCAAATGAAAGATGTCATGCGAGCATGTTTTGTGCCCACCTACTACAACCGCGACCTCTTCAAAAAGCTCCAACTCCTCAAGAAAGGAACAAAGAGTGTTGAAGAACACTACAAGGAAATGGAGATAGCCATGATTCGAGCCAATGTCACGGAAGATGATGAACAAACTATGGCACGTTTCTTGAAAGGACTCAATCATCCCATCAAGAAGATTGCTGACTTCCAACCCTACTCCAACCTCATTGAGCTTGTGCATGAACCTACAAAAGCCGAACGTCAAGTCCAAGATGACTTCAAGTATGCCAAGTACTCATCCAAGACCTATGCCTTCTCCAACAACCAAACTTCAACGACTCCTACTCAACCAAAGCTTCGACTAGCTCAAGTCGTCTTCCTCATACTACAAGCAACTTCAAGACGCGCGCTACATCATCTACTCCGACCGATGAGACCGTCAAGACAAGCTCCTTCAAGTTTTACACTTGCTGCGGCCGAGGCCACAAGTTTTATGAATGCACAAACAAGCGCACCATGATCCTCAATGACGATGGAACCTATGACTCCATGAGTGACGAGGAGATGGAAGCCCTTGAGCAAGTGGCCATGCACCGGCGCGTGAACGAGGATGAAGATGATCAAGTCTTTTGTGATGAGGATTCAAGCCCAGCTCTCGTAGTCTCCAAAGTCATGACTCTTCAACATCAACAAGAAGAAGACCAACGATGCCACATATTCCACACAAAGGCCAGCATCAATGGAAGGTCCGTCAAGGTCATCATCGATGGAGGTAGTTGTCACAACTTGGCAAGTGAAGAACTATGCTCCAAGCTTCAATTGGTCAAGATGAAGCACCCGCACCCCTACAAAGTCCAATGGCTAAGTGACTCCGGCACTATGGCAGTTGAGCATATGGTCCAAGTCTCCTTCAAAATTGGTGCATATGAGGACACTTTGGTGTGATGTTGTCCCAATGTACGTTTGCCACCTCCTTCTTGGTCGACCATGGAAATTCGACCATGGCGTCATCCAGAACGGGTGTACCAATCACTATAGCTTCAAGATGAAAGGGAAGGAATATGTGCTACGACCTATGTCTCCTAGTCAAGTGATAGCCGACAAGCAAGCCACCCATCGTGGAGAGAAGAGTGAGAAAGTGATCCACCAAAAAGTGAGTGAGAGCCACAAGACAAACTTGAACGCCTCTTCGCCTAGAGAAAAAAATCTAGTCCTATTTGCCACCAAAAGTGAGATGAGAGAAGTGTGCGAGAACCCATCGAGTGTTATGCACTTTGTCCTTGTGTGCAAGGATGGGGACCCAGAAACTAACACCTCTCACGATCTCCCTTTAGTGTTTCAATCTCTTTTGCAGGAATTCCAAGATGATTTCCCTGATGAGCTACCTTCAGGACTATGTCCTCTACGAGGCATTGAGCATCGAATCGACCTCATTCCCGGAGCACCCCTACCAAACAAAGCTCCATAGCGCGTCAACCCCGAAGAAACTAACGAGATCCAATGGCAAGTACAACAACTAATTGACAACGGTCATGTACGTGAAAGCTTAAGCCCTTGTGCCGTTCCTGTTATACTTGTGCCCAAGCAATATGGTTGTTTTCGCATGTGCTCGGATTGTAGACCCGTCAATGCTATTACTGTTCGCTATAGGCATCCCATTCCTCGCCTAGATGATATGCTTGATGAACTTAGCAGTGCCACAATTTTCTCAAAAATTGATCTTAAAAGTGGTTATTATCAAATCCGCATACAAGAAGGTGATGAATGGAAAACTGCTTTCAAAACCAAATTTGGATTGTGCGAGTGGTTGGTTACGCCTATGGGTTTATCGGAAGCTGCCGGAACTTTGATGCGTCTTATGCATTTTGTGCTTCGACCTTATATTGGAGTGTTTGTTGTGGTTTACTTTGATGATATTCTTGTGTTTAGCAAATCCATGAAAGAGCATCTAAAGCATGTTAGGGCTATTTTGCAAACGCTTCGCAAGGAACGTCTTTATGCCAACATGAAAAAGTGCACGTTTGGTGTTGACAAACTTGTTTTATTGGGCTTTGTCATTTCTTCCAAGGGTGTCCATGTTGATGAATCTAAAATTGAAGCAACTAAAACTTGGCCCCAACCGACCAATTTGCAACAAGTGCATAGTTTTCTTGGTCTTGCGGGTTTTTATCTTCGCTTTGTGAATGATTTTAGCACTATTGCCGCTCCTTTGCATGCCTTGAGTAGGAAGAATGCTCCTTTTATTTGGGGATCTTTGCAATCCACCACTTTTGATGAGCTCAAGTCTTTGCTTACTCATGCCCTGATTCTTGCTTTGCCCAACTTTGACAAAACTTTTGAGGTTCATTGTGATGCAAGTGGTACCGGAATTGGCGGAGTTTTGATGCAAGAAAAATGAGCCATTGCATATTTTAGTGAAAAAACTCTCCGGTGCTCAACTTAACTATCCCATGTATGACAAAGAATTGTATGCTTTAGTATGTGTGCTACATGTTGGGGAACATTATCCGAGACCTCATGACTTTGTCATCCATACTGATGATGAAATGTTTAAGTACTTATAAGGTCAAACTAAGTTGAACAAGCATCATACCAAATGGAGTGAATTCATTGAATCTTTACCCTATGTGATCAAGTACATTAAGGGTAAGGAAAATGTAGTTGCGGATGCACTTTCACGCATATGCACGCTTGTCACTAAAGGTGAGTTGAATGTTATTGGCTTTGAGCACATAAAAGACGTGTATGCTAATGATCCATCTTTTGCTATTCCTTATGCTAAGTGTTTGACGCATACATCTTGGGAACAATATTACATCAAAGATGATTATCTTATGAGACCTCACAAACTTTGTGTTCCCGAGTCTTCTCTTCGTTTGCTCCTTTTGCAAGAGGCTCATGGAGGCGGGCTCATGGGACACTTTGGTCGCGACAAGACATTTGCAACGCTCTCCAAGAAGTACTTTTGGTCCAAGATGTTCCGCGATGTCTCACACTTCACCAACTGATGCTCTACATGTCACAAAGCTAAGTCTAAAGCTCAATCCCATGGTCTTTACATGCCTCTTCCTATTCCTTATCATCCTTGGGAAGACATTAGCATGGATTTTGTGCTTGGTTTTCCTAGAACTAGGAATGGAAAGGATTCCGTGTTTGTTGTTGTGGACCGATTTTCTAAGATGGCACATTTTATTCCTTGCAAGAAGATAGACGATGCTTCACATGTCGCCAATCTCTTTTGTAGGGAAATTTTGCGACTCCATGAAGTACCAAAGACAATCGTCTCCGATCGCGACGGCATGTTCTTGAGTTACTTTTGGAAGATGCTATGTGCCAAGCTCGGAATCAAGCTCTTGTTCTCATCCGTATACCATCCTCAAACAGATGGCCAAACGGAGGTGACGAACCGTACGCTCTCCACTCTACTTCGCGTGTTGATCAAGAAGAACATCAAGGAGTGGGAGGAGTGTCTACCAATCGCCGAGTACGCCTTCAACCATGCAAGACATTCAACTACCGGCAAGTCCCCCTTCGAGCTCGTCTACGGCTTCAACCCATTGTCCCCATTGGACATTCTACCTCTTCCTCTACAAGAGCGCACCAACCTCGACGCAAGTACCCGTGCAAGCTACATCAAGAAGATGCATGAACATACAAGACACACCATCGAGCGCCAAGTACAACGACTCGCGACCAAGCTGAACGTCAACAAGCAACCCATGATATTCAACATTGGAGATCTCGTGTGGCTACACCTTCGCAAGGACTGCTTCCCCAACGATCGCAAGTCCAAACTTCTACCTCGAGCCGATGGACCCTTCACGGTGCTAGCACGCTACAACAACAATGCTTACAAGATCGATCTCCCATGCGACAAGTACAATGTGAGCGACATCTTCAACGTCACCGATCTCTCCCCATACCTTGGTGATGAAAATTTGATCCGAGGTCGGATCTTTCAAGAGGGGGGAGATGGTGCGAAGCATCCTTCGGTCATCCCCATGATCAACCACCGTCTCACCAAGCACCAAGAGGACCCATGACAAGAGCTAGAGCTAGAGCTCTCGAGACCGAGGTGACTTGTTTCCTTAGTGATATGTCATATGACCCTCTCGAGACATGGCTACTACCTAAGTCCAGAATGTTGTGCATGATTAGGTACCAAGAGGACCCTTCTGAGGATGCACATGAAGATGGTCGAGACCCCAAGCCCATGGAAGAAGAGAACCAACGGGGGAAGCGAGAACAACTTCCAGGCACCAGACATCCGGCCAAGGCCCCGGACATTCGGCCCCTCGAGATCTTCCCCACAGCCAGGCGACTGCAACAGAAACTACAGGGCCCGGACATCCGGCGTCCGTCCTGGACATCCGGCCCTCCTCACTAGAAATCCGGCCTCCAGCCTGGACATCTGGACACGGCATCCAGGGAGCACAGAAGGTTGCCCCATCAGCCCGGACATCTAGCCGTCACCCCGGACATCCGGCACCTCCTGAAGCCCCGGACATCCAGCACCCCCGCCCGGACATCCGGCACCCCCGCCCGGACATCCAGCCTCGTCCATCTAGACAGAAGCACGGCTGTCTCCACCCGCCCGGACATCCGGCCCTTTAGCCCGGACATCCGGCCCCTCACGAGTGACCTGACATCCCGCCCGTCGCCCGGACATCCAGCCTTTCCTGTCTGCGAACAGTGTAAGGGCCAAGGCCCATGTACCTCCCTTCGCCCCTAGATTATATATACTCCATCCCCACCTACGTATTAGGGTTAGCATTGGTTTAGCTCATTTGAGAGAGAGCATTGCTCATCTGTACCAGATCTACTCCTCGTGAGGGACCGCACCTCTTCGGAGAAGATCCACCCGGATTCAAGGCCTCCATCCGGACAAGACAATCAAGAACTCCTCACGGAGAAGAACGATTACTCTTGTATTGTCCCTTGTTGACTTTGGATCTCGTGTTACTTTGTGCCTCGATGATTTAGCACTTGTGTGATCTATTTCGTGTCGGTTGAGTGTTTCTCTTGTTTTCCCCCATGATTTCCCTAGTGTTCTTCCGTGCATTCTTCATGTTCCCCGTAGGGATCCTCTCCAAACGTGAAAGATCGGCCCTTAGGGTTCCGCCCTACATCAAAAGAGCTCAAAAGTGAAAGAGCCAACAAAGCTTTTAAGCAAAGAGGAAAGATAACCGAAGAGCTTATATGCAAGAACCATAACATCATACTATACTAACATTGTCATATCTAATCATCTTGGATCATATCACCTGAATACCATACATATAGCATACTTGGGATAGAGGTCGTTGCATTTTTTCCTAGTAGGTCGTGCACAAGTTACGTATCCGCCTATTGTGCAATCGTGCTAGCGTCTCTCGTGCATTGTGCAACAAGAGCATTTTCGTGGATTCCACATTTTGGCTCATTTTTGGCTTGCACAATCCCACTTATCTATTTGCGTGTGTGTTTCCGTGTACCTCTACTTGCTTGGTCTACTTGTTGCATTTGCAAATTTGTGAATAGTTTCCAACATTATTGAAGCTCACTTACAATTGCATCAAATTTTGTGCCACCATCCTAACCAAGCTCCACCATAAGCTTTTGCTTGTGTAGGTGTGAGAACCGACAAGAATTGGTACCAATTGTGCTATTTCATTGTCCGCATTTGAGTGATCTTGATTCATCTCCAACATCGGTCAAGGTACATTTGGTATAAGTTCTTCTCCTTCTACCACTCACATTTTGCTTGGAATGATGGATAGGCCAAGTACTTCTACCAACCCACTCTTCATCGAGCAAGATGACGACATGTCATCATTCGTCACCAAGAGCCACCTCTTTGGTGCACAACGAGCGTTGCATCAAGAGCAACAAGCAATGACCGACCGCATCGACAAGCTCGCCACCGACTTGCGACTCTCTGAGCAACGTACAAGGGACTACTTCGACAACAAGCTCGACGCTCACAAGCAAGAGAACGATGCAAGAATGGACGAGATCCGCGCCTTGTTGGTGAACCGCCCTCCTTCAACTTCTTCATACTCAAAACGGAGCCGCTCAAGTCGACACATCGACGACACCTTCTCCGGCTCAAGTACACCGACATTGAACACTCTTCGACGAGCCGCGCAACAAGACCGTCATGCATCTTGCAATCCTCTACACAACAATCATCCACAAGAGCAAGTGGAGCAAGCACACCGTCCGCAACGAAACCAAGACCCTTTTGCACAAGCTCAAGAACAACAACGTCAATGGTGCCAAGAGGAAGAACGAGCGCATCTACATCAAGAGGAACAAGACGCCGAGGCTCAACGTCTTCAACAACAACAACGTGAAGCACAAGCTCTTGAGGCGCAACATGCCCTTCAAGAATCAAGTCGAGCCATCGCCAACCGTAATCGAGATCGGCGCAATCAAGAGGAATACACTTCGAGAACAAATCCAAGAGTGGAACTACCAACCAAGAGTGCAACGTCAAGTTCATCAAGCTCCTCATCAAGCTCGACAAGCTCCTCCACAAGCTCGACAACCTCCTCCACAACCTCAAGTTCAACAAGAGCAAGTTGATCATGGACTTCCTCGATGCCAAGAGCAACATGAGGATGATTACCCTCCTCGTCAAGGGCGTCATCATCACAATCGACCACAACACAATGAAGAGCAACACTATGGCAAGATCAAGTTCACAATGCGCAAGTTCAATGGAAGCAATGATCCCGAAGAGTACCTATCATGGGCATTGAAGGTCGCCAAAATCTTTCGTTTGCACAACTAGGAGGAAGAGAAGAAGATCGCTATGGCATCACTTGAGTTCCAAGACTATGTGCTCATATGGTGGGAACAAGTCCTTGAGTGCCGCAAAGCAAGAGGTGAACCACCAATCACCACTTGGGCTTATATGAAAGATGTCATGCGAGCATGATTTGTGCCCACCTACTACAACCGCGATCTCTTCAAGAAGCTCCAACTACTCAAGCAAGGAACAAAGAGTGTTGAAGAATACTAAAAGTAAATGGATATACCCATGATTTGAGCCAATGTCACGAAAGATGATGAGCAAACTATGGCATGTTTCTTGAATGGACTCAATCATCCCATAAAGAAGATTGCCGACTTCCAACCCTACTCCAACCTCATTGAGCTCGTGCATCAAGCTACCAAGGCGGAACGTCAAGTGCAAGATGACTTCAAGTATGCCAAGTACTCATCCAAGACCTACGGCTTCTCCAACAACCAAGCTTCAATGACTCCTCCAACTTCTACCTCAACCAAGCCATCTACAAGCAACGACGACAAGTCAAGTTACAAGAAAGCTTCGACAAGCTCAAGTTGTTCCTCCTACTAGAAGCAACTTAAAGCCGCACACTTCATCATCTACTCCGACCGATGAGACCATCAAGACAAGCTCCTTCAAGTGTTTCACTTGCGGCGACTGAGGCCACAAGTCCTTCCAATGCACAAACAAGCGCACCATGATCCTCAACGATGATGGAACCTATGACTCCATGAGTGAAGAGGAGATGGAAGCCCTTGAGCAAGTGTCCATGTGATACGTCCATTTTGCATCATGCTTTTATATCGAAATTTATCGCATTATGGGCTGTTATTTCACGATATGTCACAATACTTATGGCTATTCTCTATTATTTTACAAGGTTTACCATGAAGAGGGGGAATGCCGGCAGCTGGAATTCTGGCTGAAAAAGGAGCAAATATTGGAGACCTATTCTGCGCAACTCCAAAAGTCCTGAAACTCCACGAAATATCTTAAAATAAATAAAGAAAAATCGTCACCAAAGATGAAGGCCAGGGGGCTCACACCCTGCTCACGAGGGTGGGGGTGCGCCCCTCCCCCCTGGGCACGCCCCCCTACCTCGTGGACCGCCTGGTGGCTCTCCGACGCCCATCTTCTCCTATATGAAGTCTTTCGATGAGAAAAAAATCAGAAGCAACCTTTCGGGACGAGACTCCGCCGCCACGAGGCAGAACCTTGGCGGAACCAATCTAGAGCTCCGGCAGAGCTGTTCTGCCGGGGACACTTCCCTCCGGGTGGGGAAAATCATCGTCATCATCATCACCAACGCTCCTCTCATCGGGAGAGGGTAATCTCCATCGACATCTTCACCAGCACCATCTCATCTCCAAACCCTAGTTCATCTCTTGTATCCAATTCTTGTCTCCAAGTCCGGGATTGGTGCTAGTAGGTTGCTAGTAGTGTTGATTACTCCTTGTAGTTGATGCTAGTTGGTTTACTTGGTGGAAGATCATATGTTCAGATCCTTTATGCATATTATTACCCCTCTGATTATGAACATTAATATGCTTTGTGAGTAGTTACGTTTGTTCCTGAGGACAGGGGAGAAGTCTTGCTATTAGTAGTCATGCGAATTTGGTATTCGTTTGATATTTTGATAAGATGTATGTTGTCTAACCTCTAGTGGCGTTATGTGAACGTCGACTACATAACACTTCACCATTATTTGGGCCTAGAGGAAGGCATTGGGAAGTAGTAAGTAGATGATGGGTTGCTAGAGTGACAGAAGCTTAAACCCTAGTTTATGCGTTGCTTCGTAAGGGGCTGATTTGGATCCATATGTTTCATGCTATGGTTAGGTTTACCTTAATACTTTTGTTGTAGTTGCGGATGCTTGCAATAGAGGTTAATCATAAGTGGGATGCTTGTTCAAGTAAGAACATCACCCAAGCACCGGTCCACCCACATATCAAATTATCAAAGTACCGAACGCGAATCATATGAGCGTGATGAAACTAGCTTGACAATATTCCCATGTGTCCTCGGGAGTGTTTTTCCTATTATAAGAGTTTGTTCCGGCTTGTCCTTTTCTACAAAAAGGATAGATCCACCTTGCTGCACCTTATTTACTTTTGTTACTTGTTGTTCGTTACAATTTGCCTTATCACAAAACTATCTGTTACCACTTATTTCAGTACTTGCAGAGAATACCTTGCTGAAAACCGCTTATCATTTCCTTCTGCTCCTCGTTGGGTTCGACACTCTTACTTATCGAAAGGACTTCAATAGATCCCCTATACTTGTGGGTCATCAAGAATCTTTTTTGGCGCGGTTGCCGGGGAGTGTAGCGACTTTGGTAAGTGGAATTTGGTAAGGAAAAATTTACATAGTGTGCTGAAATTTTCTGTCACTTGTTATTATGGAAAGTGAATCTCTGAGGGGCTTGTTCGGGGTATCTTCACCCCGTCCAGTAGAGCAAAGAGTTACTCCTCAACCTACTGAACCTATTGATGATGAAACTCCTTTTGAATTTCCTTTGGGTATTATGGAAAAACTGCTGGCTAATACTTTTACAGGAGATGGAACAACGCATCTTGACGAGCATCTACGCTATTTGGATGATATTTGTGGATTATTTAAGCTTGCAGGTATACCCGATGATGTTTTTAAGAAGAAGGCTTTCCCTTTATCTTTGGAGGGAGACGCATTGACATGGTATAGGCTATGTGATGATACAAGATCAAGGAGCTATAAAAGAGTGATATTGGAATTTCATCAAAAGTATTACCCTATGCATTTTGTTCATCGTGATCGCAATTATATATATAATTTTTGGCCTCGCAAAGGAGAAAGCATCGCTCAAGCTTGGGGGAGGCTGAAATCAATGTTATATTCCTGCCCCAATCATGAGCTCTCAAGAGAAATAATTATGCAAAGTTTTTATGCTCGGCTTTCTCATAATAATAAAACCATGCTCGATACTTCTTGTGCTGGCTCTTTTATGATGAAGACTATTGAATTCAGATGGAATTTATTGGATAGAATTAAACGCAACTCTGAAGATTGGGACCTCGACGAAGGTAAGGAGTAAGGTATGAGACCTAAGTTTGATTGTGGTAAATCTTTTATGGATACCGATATTTTCCGTAAGTTTAGCACTAAATATGGACTTGACTCTGAGATAGTAGCTTCTTTCTGTGAATCTTTTGCTACTTATGTTGATCTCCCCAAGGAGAAGTGGTTTAAATATCATCCTCCCATAGAAGTAAAAGTAGCTGCACCTATTAAAGTTGAATAAAAGACCATCACTTATAATGATCCTATTGTTCCCACCTCTTATGTTGAGAAACCACCTTTCCCTGCTAGTGTAAAGGATCATGCTAAAGCTTCAACTGTTGTTCGTAAAGGCAATACTAGAACTTATACACCTCCTGAGCAAGTCAAAGTAGAACCTAATATTTCTATTGTTAAAGATCTCTTGTCTGATAATATTGATGGGCATGTCATTCAATTCTCTGGTGAAACTGCTAGAATTGCTAAACCCTGTGATAGAGATAAACATAGACCTGTGGTAGGCGTGCCTGTTATTTCTGTTAAAATAGGAGATCATTGTTATCATGGCTTATGTGATATGGGTGCTAGTTCTAGTGTTATACCCATTGACTTATATAAAGAAATTATGCATGATATCACACCTGCTGAGTTAGAAAATATTGATGTTACAATTAAACTTGCCAATAGAGATACTATATCTGCAATGGGAATTGTTAGAGATGTTGAAGTCTCGTGTGGAAAAACCAAATATCCCGCTGATTTCCTTGTTCTTGGTTCTCCACAAGATAGCTTTTGTCCCATTATTTTTGGTAGACCCTTCTTGACTACTGTTAATGCTACGATAGACTGCAAAAAGAATGTTGTTACTGTTGGCTTGGATGATATGGTTCATGAGTTTAATTTCTCTAAATTTAGTAAACAACATCGTGAGGAAGAATTGCCTAGTAAGAATGAAATTATTGGTCTTTCTTCTATTGCCATACCTCCTAGTGATCCTTTAGAACACTATTTGCTAGACCATGAAAATGAGATGTTCATGAATGAAAGAAGGGAAATAGATGAAGTATTATTTAAACAGGAACATATTCTGCAACACAATTTGCCTGTTGAAATCCTAGGGCATCCTCCTCCACCCAAGGGTGATCCCGTGTTTGAGCTCAAACTGTTGCCTGATAATCTTAAATATGCTTATCTTGATGAAAAGAAAATATATCCTGTTATTATTAGTGCTAACCTTTCAGAGCATGAAGAAGAAAGATTATTGAAAACTCTAAAGAAGCACCGTGCCGCTATTGGATATACTCTTGATGATCTTAAGGGCATTAGTCCCACTCTATGTCAACATAAAATAAATTTGGAAGCGGATGCCAAACCAGTTCTTGATCCTCAACGACGTTTGAATCCTAAAATGAAAGAAGTGGTAAGAAAAGAAATACTCAAGCTTCTGGAAGCAGGTATAATTTATCTCGTTGCTGATAGTCAGTGGGTAAGTCCTGTCCATTGTGTCCCTAAGAAGGGAGGTATTATTGTTGTCCCTAATGATAAATATGAATTGATCCCGCAAAGAATTATCACAGGTTATAGGATGGTAATTGATTTCCGCAAACTAAATAAAGCTACTAAGAAAGATCATTACCCCTTACCTTTTATTGATCAAATGCTAGAAAGACTATGCAAACATACACATTATTGCTTTCTAGATGGTTACTCTGGTTTTTCTCAAATACCTGTGTCGGCTAAAGATCAATCAAAGACTACTTTTACATGCCCTTTTGCTACTTTTGCTTATAGACGTATGCCTTTTGGTTTATGTAATGCACCTGCTACCTTTCAAAGATGCATGATGGCTATATTCTCTGATTTTTGTGAAAATATTTGTGAGGTTTTCATGGACAACTTTTCCGTCTATGGATCCTCTTTTGATGATTGCTTGAGCAATCTTGATCGAGTTTTGCAGAGATGTGAAGAAACTAATCTTGTCTTGAATTGGGAAAAGTGCCACTTTATGGTTAATGAAGGTATTGTCTTGGGGCACAAAGTTTCTGAAAGAGGTATTGAAGTCGATAAAGCCAAGGTTGATGCTATTGAAAAGATGCCATGTCCCAATGACATCAAAGGTATAAGAAGTTTCCTTGGTCACACCGGATTTTATAGGAGGTTCATTAAGGACTTCTCAAAAATTTCTCGGCCTCTAACTAATTTATTACAAAAAGATGTACCATTTGTCTTTGATGATGATTGTGTAGAAGCATTTGAAATACTTAAGAAAGCATTAGTCTCTGCACCTATTGTTCAGCCACCTGATTGGAATTTACCCTTTGAAATTATATGTGATGCTAGTGATTATGCTGTAGGTGCTGTTCTAGGGCAAAGAGTTTATAAGAAGTTAAATGTTATCCATTACGCTAGTAAGACTCTAGACAATGCTCAAAAAAATTATGCTACTACCAAAAAGGAACTTTTAGCAGTTGTGTTTGCCTGTGATAAATTCAGACCCTATATTGTTGATTCTAAAGTAACCATTCACACCCATCATGCGGCTATTAAATATCTTATGGAAAAGAAAGATGCTAAACCTAGACTTATTAGATGGGTTCTTTTGCTTCAAGAATTTGATTTACATATTGTTGATAGAAAAGGAGCTGAGAACCCCGTTGCAGACAACTTGTCTAGGCTAGAGAATGTTCTTGATGACCCACTACCTATTGATCATAGAGTTCCTAATGAGAAATTAAATGTCATAAGTACTTCTCGTAGCACTCCTTGGTATGCTGATTATGCTAATTATATTGTTGCTAAATTTATACCACCTAGCTTCACATACCAACAAAAGAAAAAGTTCTATTATGATTTGAGACATTACTTTTGGGATGATCCACATCTTTATAAAGAAGGAGTAGATGGTGTTATTAGACGTTGTGTACCTGAGCATGAACAGGAACAGATCCTACGCAAGTGTCACTCCGAAGCTTATGGAGGACACCACGCTGGAGATAGAACTGCACATAAGGTATTGCAATCTGGTTTTTATTGGCGTACTCTCTTCAAGGATGCCCGTAAGTTTGTTTTGTCTTGTGATGAATGTCAAAGAATTGGTAATATTAGTAGACGTCAAGAAATGCCTATGAATTATTCACTTGTTATTGAACCATTTAATGTTTGGGGCTTTGATTATATGGGACCTTTTCCTGCCTCTAATGGATATATACATATTTTAGTTGCTATTGATTACGTTACTAAGTGGGTAGAAGCTATTCCAACTAGTAGTGCTGATCATAACACTTCTATTAAAATGCTTAAGGAAGTTATTTTTCGAGGTTTGGAGTCCCTAGATATTTAATGACCGATGGTGGTTCACACTTTATTCATGGTGCTTTCCGTAAAATGCTTGCTAAATATGACGTTAATCATAGAATTGCATCTCCGTATCACCCGCAGTCTAGTGGTAAAGTAGAATTGAGTAATAGAGAGCTCAAATTAATTTTGCAAAAGACTATTAATAGGTCTAGAAAGAATTGGTCCAAGAAACTTGATGATGCGTTATGGGCCTATAGAACTGCATATAAGAATCCTATGGGTATGTCTCCGTATAAAATGGTTTATGGAAAAGCATGTCACTTACCTCTCGAATTAGAACATAAGGCATATTGGGCTATTAAAGAGCTCAACTATGATTTCAAACTTGCCGGTGAGAAGAGGTTATTTGATATTAGCTCACTTGATGAATGGAGAACCCAAGCCTATGAAAATGCCAAGTTATTTAAAGAAAAAGTTAAAAGATGGCATGACAAAAGAATACAAAAGCGTGAGTTTAATGTAGGTGATTATGTATTACTATACAACTCTCGTTTAAGATTTTTTGCAGGAAAACTTCTCTCCAAATGGGAAGGTCCTTACGTTATCGAGGAGGTCTATCGTTCCGGTGCCATAAAAATCAACAACTTTGCAGGCACAATTCCGAAGGTGGTGAACGGTCAAAGAATCAAACACTATATCTCAGGTAATCCTATAAATGTTGAAACTAATGTTATTGAAACCGTAACCCCGGAGGAATACATAAGGGACACTTTCGAGAATGTTCCAGACCTCGAAAAGGAATAGGTATGTGGTACGGTAAGTAAACCGACTCCAAAACAAATTTTTAAGGCAATATTTCTCCGTTTTGGAATATTTAGAAAAATAGAAAAATAAGTAGCAGTCCGGGGAGGACACGAGGCCTCCACGAGGGTGGAGGGCGCACCCTACCCCCTAGGCACGCCCCCCTACCTCGTGAGCACCTCGTGTGCCCTCCGGACTCTGTTTTCTTGCACGATATGTATTTTGGTCGATAAAAATTCATTATATATTCTCCTGAAGGTTTTGACTCCCGTATCACGCAAATATCCTCTGTTTTCGTTTCGAGCTATTTCCGTTGCATATTTGAGGATTCCGGAGACTCGATCATCCTTCTATGAGGGTGAGCCTATGCCATGGAAGGTGGACGACAAGCTTCCATCATCAACAACACCTCCACCGCCAACAACAAAGAAGGAGATATAACCACATGGGTATGGGCACTCCCCTTGTCAACTGCCAAGCTTGGGGGAGGTGCCCCGGTATCGTATCACCATCACAACTTCTACATTTACCGTTTTTCTTAGTTCGATCCTATTAGTAGTATCTTGATTTAGTAGAATAAAGTCATGGCATGATCTAGTTTTGAGCTTTGCTTTATGATCTTTCTTTGTAATCGAGTCCGTGAGCTATATAATAAAGATTAGTGTTGAGTCAAGGGTTTGATTACTTTGCCATGATCTTGGGTGAATAAAGAAAAGAATAAAAAGAAACAAAGTGTTCATATTGGTCTTATTGAAAGTAATGACTTCACATAGAAAGGGTATGATGATTAAAAGTTGTTGGGAGTTGGCAAATATAGCTTTGGTCATCGTTGCAATTAATAGGAAGTAATAAGGAGAGAGAGGTTTCACATATAGATATATTATCATTGACATCTTTTATGATTGGGAGCACTCATTAAAATATGACATGCTAAAGAGTTGATGTTAGACAAGGAAGACAACATAATGAGTTATGTTTTCTTACATCTGAGATAAAGTATGTTGTCATGGTTCCTCTAACATGTGGAGCTTGCCTTTCCCCCTCATGCTAGCCAAATTCTCAGCACCAAGTAGAGATACTACTTGTGCTTCCAAATACCCTTAAACCAGTTTAGCCATGAGAGTCCACCATATCTACCTATGGATTGAGTAAGATCCTTCAAGTAAGTTGTCATCGGTGCAAGCAATAAAAATTGCTCTTTAAATATGCATGACTTATTAGTGCAGAGAAATAAGCTTTCTATGAACTTGTTGTGGACGCAATAAAAGCAACGGACTGCATAATAAAGGTTCACATACAAGGGGCAATATAAAGTGACGTTCTTTTGCATTAAGATTTTGTGCATCCAACCATAAAAGCGCATGGCAACCTCTGCTTCCCTCTACGAAGGGCCTGTCTTTTATTATTATCCTCTACTTTAAGCAAGAGTCACGGTGATTTTCACCTTTCCTTTTTCATTTTATCCTTTGGCAAGCTCAGCATGTTGGAAAGAACATGATATATATATATCTAATTGGATGTGGGGGAGCATGAATTATTATTGTTGACATTACCCTTGAGGTAAAAGGTTGTGGGGCAAAACTCCAAGCCCCTATCTTTCTCTGTGTCCGGTTAAAACTCCGTAACCATAAGTATTGCGTGAGTGTTAGCAATTATGAAGGACGAAGTGATAGTTGAGTATGTGGACTTGCTTTTAAGCTCTGACATAGACTCTTTCTGATGTTATGATAAATTGCAATTGCTTCAATGACTGAGGGTATAATTTGTTGGTGCTCAATAAGGTTTATGATTCATACTTTGGCTTTGTGAAAGAATCATCACTTGAACATAAGTAATCATATGACAAATCTATATATGTTGCTGTTATGAAAATAATCATGATGCCTTCATGTCTGTATTTTATTTTTATCGATGCCTCTACTTCTAAACATGAGGACATATTTATTGTTATCGGCTTTTCGCTTGAGGACAAGCAAGGTCTAAGCTTGGGGGAGTTGGTACATTCATTTTGCATCATGCTTTTATATCGATATTTATCGGATTATGGGCTGTTATTTCACGATATGTCACAATACTTATGGCTATCCTCTCTTATTTTACAAGGTTTGCCATGAAGAGGGGGAATGCCGACAGCTGGAATTCTGGCTGGAAAAGCAGTAAATATTGGAGACCTATTCTGCGCAACTCCAAAAGTCCTGAAACTCCATGGAATATCTTAAAATAAATAAAGAAAAATCGTCGCCAAAGATGAAGGCCAGGGGGCCCACACCCTGCTCACGAGGGTGGGGGGCGCGCCCCTCCCCCCTGGGCGCGCCCCCCTACCTCGTGGGCCCCCTGGTGGCTCTCCGATGCCCATCTTCTCCTATATGAAGTCTTTCGATGAGAAAAAAATCAGAAGCAACCTTTCGGGACGAGACTCCGCCGCCACGAGGCGGAACCTTGGCAGAACCAATCTAGGGCTCCAGTAGAGCTATTCTCTCGGCGACAGTTCCCTCCGGGG